>NC_134693.1:49642076-49942076 GCF_050947455.1 Rhinoderma darwinii
TCAGAGGCAATCATATCTTCTATCCTCATGATATTAAGAAGTTCCACTATGGGCACTGGAAATGGGCAAATCGAACCAAACTTTGCAACTGACCATAAACATACCATGCACCATGAGGAGGACCCCAAACACAAAGATCTGTCAGTGATTTATGAGAATCTGCCGTGAGCATCTTCGAGAGTACTGCCCAATCCGTCCTGTTGAGCACTAGAATCTCAAGTATGCACAAGTCAAGAGGACCAACTAGTTTCTGAGTACAGTGATTTTTATCCTAGAATCTGAGAAGTTGGGACATCAAGGATGGAAATGCAGTAATGCCTCCCCTATCTGACGGACCTAGCCAGAATGCTGATTTGGTAGAACACCAACTCCACCCATAATTTGGTTCAGATAGTTACATAGTTACGTGGTTAGTACGGTTGAAAAAAGACACATGTCCATCAAGCTCAACCAAGGGATGGGATAAAAGGGAAGGAATGAAACCAAATTTCTACACATTGACATAGGAGCTGATTTTTTTTATTTCTAGGGAAATTATCTAAGCATTTTTAAAGCCATCTACTGTCCCTGCTGTGACCAGCTCCTGCGGTAGGCTATTCCATAGATTCACAGTTCTCACAGTAGAGAAGGCTTGTCGCCTCTGCAGATTGAACCTTTTTTTCTCCAGACGGAGGGAGTGCCCCCGTGTCTTTGGAGGGTGTTTTACATGGAACAGGTTTTCACTATATTTCATGCATGAGCCATTCATAAATTTATATAAGTTAATCATATCCCCCCGTATTCGTCTCTTTTCAAGGTTAAATAAGTTGAATTATTTTAACCTTTCCTTATAACTTATATTCTCCATGCCCCTTATTTGTTTAGTTGCTCTTCTTTGTATTTTTTTAAAATTCCATCGTTTCTATGAACTGGAGCCCAGAACTGAACTGCATATTCTAGGCCTCAATAATGCTTTGTAAAGTAGTAATATTATATCCCTGTCCCGCGAGTCCATGCCTCTTTTAATATACGACAATATCTTGCTGGCCTTAGAAGCAGCTGATTGACATTGCATGCTGTTATTTAGTCCATGATCTACAAGTACACCCAGATCCTTCTCAACAAGTGACTCCCCCAGTGTAGCTCCCCCTAGGACATATGATGCATGCAGGTTGTTGGTACCCAGATGCATAACTTTACATTTATCTCCATTAAACCTCATTTGCCAAGTGGACGCCCAAACACTTAGTGTGTCCAAATCAGCTTGTAATTTATCAACATCTATAGCCTGAACTTAACTATTTAGTTAGGTGTCATCTACAAAAATAGAAATAGTGCTATTAATCCCATCCTCTATATCATTAATAAATAAGTTGAATAATAGTGGTCCCAACACTGAACCCTGGGGTACACCACTTATAACCGGGGACCATTCAGAGTAGGAATCATTGACCACAACTCAATGTATACAGTCCATGAGCCAATTTCCATTCCAATTACAAACTATACTTTCTAAACCTATAGACCTTTATTTACCCATTAGATATCTATGAGGCAATGCCAAAAAACACTATATCCACAGCGGCCCCTCTGTCTAGGATTCTACTGACCTCTTCATAAAAACAAATCAGGTGGGTTTGACAAATTCTGTCCTTAGTAAAACCGTGCTGACTGTCACTTATAATACAATTTTTTGTCACATATTCCTGTATATAGTCCCTCAAACGCCCCTCAAACATTTTTCCCACAATGGATGTTAAGCTTACTGATCTATATTTACCCAGGGAAGACCTAGAGCCCTTTTTGAAAATAGGCACCAAATTTGCCCTGCGCCAGTCCCTTGGCACTATACCAGTCACTAGAGAATCTCTAAATATTATGAAGAGGGGGGGACAGAAATAACTGAAAAAATTTCTTTAAGAACTCTAGGGTGTAACCCATCTGGTCCCGGGCCTTGAGTACATTTATTTTATGTAATTTAGCTTGGACCATATCTACATTCAGCCAATTCAGTATATCAACTGATATATTAACAGCACTGACACTGGCAACATCAGCTGCTCTTTCTTCTGTTGTATATACAGAGCTATAGAACCGATTTAGTAACTCTGCCTTCTCTTGATCCCCTGTGACCAACTCCCCATTACCACTATTTAGGGATCATAAATGTTCAGACATTGTTTATTTTGCATTTATATACTTGAAGAATTTTTGGGGATTTGTTTTGCTATCCTTGGCCACTAGCCTTTCATTTTGTATTTTTGCTGCTTTTATTACTTTTTTTCAGATTTTATTAAAGAGGCTCTGTCACCACATTATAAATGCCCTATATTGTACATAATATGATCAGCGCTCTAATGTAGATTACAGCAGTGTTTTTTATTTAGAAAAACTATCATTTTTGACAGAGTTATGACCTATTGTAATGACAGGGTGGTAGGGAAACAGACAGTGAGCCCTAATCTACCCACCACTCAATCCCTGCCTACTTGCAACGACCCGCCCTAGGCGACGGGGTACAACTGGGCGACGGTCCCTACGCTCAGTAGGTGCACGAAAGACAAACAGACAAGGGGACACAAGCAAAGGGAAATGGGGCAGTTGGCCACGGCAACACCGTGAGCAACAAGAGAGGTGAACGAGCCGAGTCAAACCAGGAATGTACGAGGTACCAAACGCAGAGCAGGAGAGTAGTCAGTAAGCCGGGGTCAGTATGAAGCAAGGTCAAATAGCTAGGAGCTGCTGCAAGGCCAGGAAACCACACAAGAAGAATCACAAGCAAAGGAGGAACAGGAAAGGCAGGTATAAATAGACAGAGGGCGGGAGCTAGCTCCGTCTGGCCAGGCTGCGATAGGCTCTCCCACTCCTAAGCCTGCCATCCTGAGTGGTGGAAGATGGAGTCAGTCTCAGAGACATAGAAGCAGGTGCAGACTGATTACCCATGGGCGTATACACAGAAGTTGTGCCTGGCAGATCCTTTACACCTATTTTAGATTTATGCTAATGAGTTTCTTAATGAACAACTGGGCGTGTTTTACTTTTTGGCCAAGTGGGGGTTGTACACAGGAGTGTATGACGCTGACCAATCAGCGTCATACACTTCTCCCCATTCATTTACACAGCACATAGCGATATAGCTATATCGCTATGTGCAGCCACATAAACACACTATAATGTTACTGCAGTGTCCTGATAATGAATATACCTTACCTCCAGCCAGGACGTGATGTGTATTTGGACTCCTGACACTTCTGTATCATCTCTGTTAGATTTACAGCAAGGCAAGCGTAATCTTGCGAGATTACGATGTAAACTGTCATTTCAAACGAGATTACGTTTGCCTTGCTGTAAATATCACAGAGACGCTACAGAAGTGACAGGATTCTGAATACACATCACGTCCTGGCTGGAGGTAATGTATATTCATTGTCAGGACACTGCAGTAACGTTATAGTGTGTTTATGTGGCTGCACAGTGTAAATGAATGGAGAGAAGTGTATGACGCTGATTGGTCGCTGATTGGTCAGCGTCATACACTCCTCTGTACAACGCCCACTTGGCCAAAAAGTAAAATACGCCCAGTTGTCCATTAAGAAACTCATTAGCATAAAGCTAATATAGGTCATAACTCCATCAAAAATGATCATTTTTCTAAATAAAAAACACTGCTGTAATCTACATTACAGCGCCGATCTCATCATGTACAATATAGGCCACTTATAATGTGATGACAGAGCCTCTTTAAGCTCTTTATAATTTACAAAGGCTACAGATGTACCCTCAGATTTGTATTTCTCAAATGCCCTTTTTTTGTTATATATTGCCCTTTTTACAGAAGTTGTAAGCCATGTGGGGTTTAATTTTAGTTGTTTATACTTGGTACCTATAGGAATAAATTTTGCACTATAATTAAGCGTATTTTAAGATGTACCATTTATCATTTGTACCATTATTTGACATTAGTTCTTCCCAGTCTATGTCCTGAATTGCAGCCCTCATCCTGGGGAAATTGGCCTTCTTAAAGTTAAGTGTTTTTGCCCTTCCAACATGTGTTTGTTTTTTACAGTATAGGTAAAATGTAACTATATTATGATCACTGTTACCAAGGTTTTCACGAACATGTGACTTTCCCAACAAGCTCTGCATTATTAGAAATGACCAGATCCAACAGAGCGACACCTCTAGTCGGGTCTTCCACAAACTGGGCCATAAAATTCTCCTGCAACAAGTTGAGGAAATTTCTCCCCTTTGCAGTTGTAGCCGAACCATGACACCAATTAATATCTGGGTAATTAAAATCTCCCATTATCACTACAGTACCAGCCTGGGCAGCCCGCTACATCTGTTTATATAGCTGACCTTCCATCTGCTCCGTTATATTGGGGGGGGGTCTATAGATTACATAAAAAATAATTTTTTCAGTGTTTACCTCCCTTTGTAATTCGACCCACAAAGTTTCAGTCTCCTCACAATCTTCACCTACTATTGCCTCTTTCCCACTCACCTTCATATCACTTCTCACATACAGACATACACCACCGCCTTTCCTATTTGCCCTATTTTTCCGAAATAGTGTGAAGAGTCTAGCCATGTTACACTAACTATATCCAGATGTTCCTCCAGTACCAAGGCCTTAACCTTCCCCATTTTGCTCGCTAGACTTCTGGCATTAGTGAACTTTTACTTGCCTTTCAATTTTTCACATTCAGTATCAGAAATGTAATTATTTGACATTATTTGGGAATTTTTATATTCAATGTTGTTTTGTAAGAAGAGGATCTCCTTATCCTGCTCCCTAGTCCTCTCCCCCCAGTCTATTTCTCCCCCCCCCACCAATATAGTTTGATCCCTCTCTAACCTAACTACTTTTCTATACTCTATAGCTTAATCTAGAGCCATCGCCTCGCCATACAAATTTTCTAGACTTTAAGGCATTGCAAGAATGCTCTAGGCAGGAAAAGGGGGGGGGGGGTCTGAAATAGGTACAAAATCTTCATTAACGTGTCCATTTTTAAACATTTATCCTTCCAAATAACGATGGCATAGGGGACCAGCCCCATTTAGATAAAAATTAAGAGACTGAAGTAAAGGTTCAAAATTAAGACTGAATACATCTGAGGGGTTCGCCATATTCTGTCTCCCATTTGAAAGGAAAGCTAGCTTTAAAGGGAAGGTGTCGCAAAATTATTTTTTTTTATATAAATTTGCTTTTAGTATGTTATTAAAATAAATTTTATTTATTTGTTTTTTTGTGTTTTACTTTTTTCTTACTTTTACTTCACTATGGGGGCTGCCATTTTTTTTTCATCTCTGTATGTGTCGATTAACGACACATACAGAGATGGAATACGGAACATACATCCCCATAGAGAATGCGAACGGGAGCCGTTCCATTCACTATAGTGTCCGCCGTCTGTGTGGGAACGGCGCATGCGCCGCTCCCACACAGTCCAAAAGGAAGGTCTTCGGCAGAGCGACATCCGGCGCCATTTTCATGTGGACCGGAAGCCATGGCCGGACAGTAAGATGACTACTTCCGGTCGCGGCTTCCGGACATATGTTCCAGGCAGCGAAGACGCGAGGTGTAGGATTGGAGGCAGCAGCGGCGGCAGTAGCAGGTAAGTTATGTTTGTGTATGTGATGTGTGTATTATGTTTGTGTTATACTGTTTGATTACCACTGTATCTAATCCTCCTACACTGTGTGCCGCCATTTTCTGAGCGAATGCACAGTGTAGGAGGATTAGAAGATTCAACCACCTCCTTCTCCTGGCACTAGCCAGGATAAGGGAGGGGGATTGTGTGAGCTCACTAGAGCGTGTGTGCCTACACCAAATTTGCAGCATAAAGCAATGAGGTTGCTTTACCACATTGCAATGCTGCAATTTTGGGAATTGGTCCCTCTAGTGACCAGCACATGGAAATGTTATAAATTAGAATCTAATTTATAATATTTCCTGACTTGTGAAAAAATTAAAAAAATTAAAACAATGTTTAATCACTTATATACTATCTGTTTAACTGAAAAAAGAAATAAAAAAATTCTAGCGACACATTCCCTTTAAGGTGACTGACCTCTTCCCTGGGCAAGGTGACATTCAGTATCTCCGACTTCTGCACATTAACTTTACAGCTCCAAATTGCTCTAATTCAAGCAAGGTAACTGGTAGGCCTATTCTAGGTTTATTTATATAAAAAAGAAAATCAGCAAATAATGATACTTTGTATCGCTAAGTGCCTAGGCTCATACCCTGGATCGAAGCATTCAGAAATTGCCAGAAATTCTATGACCAGGATCTACAGAAGCGGAAATAGTAGAGATCCCTGCCTTGTCCCGTTTTTTATTTAAAAGGGTGACGACATCGACCCATTAACCCTTAGCTGTACCATAGATCGCACATAGAGGGCCAATATATGTCTCAGAATAATCGGTCCCAATCCAGCCTTATCTAAGGTGGCTTTCAAGATATACCGGCGTACGCAATTAAACACCTTTTCTCTGTCCACAAACAATAATTTAAAAAAAAAGCGAGCTAAGACTGGCATATGCGTTTACAGTCTTATTAAATCTGGGCCTGAATTGCCTGGTCTAAAAAAAAGGATCCTGTTCCATTAAGGCAGTTTTTTTCTTTGTGGTGGTTTACATCAATGTATTGATTACTGGGAACTAAAAAGATCACGAACAGGAATCAATACCCATTAGTG
This sequence comes from Rhinoderma darwinii, assembly GCF_050947455.1. NCBI lineage: Eukaryota > Metazoa > Chordata > Amphibia > Anura > Rhinodermatidae > Rhinoderma > Rhinoderma darwinii. The sequence goes on from NC_134693.1 coordinate 49,648,760, forward strand.
ATTGTTCCAGATATGTTTAGTCAGATACAGGATGCCCGGTATTCTACCAAACTAGAACTCATAGCTGTGTACATTGTTATTCATATCCTTGAGGGGGATGAATGGAAGACCGTTTTTTTTGTTTTTTTATTGGTTTTAATACATACATTTACAGAAACATTCAGAGAAAATGTGGTCTCATAATAAAATAAAAACCCATGACAAATAGGGCACAGCCCAAACAGAAGGGTAAGCATCACAACCCATGAAAGGAACACAGTACGCCTACCTTCTGAGTGATCATGGAAGACCGTTTTTAATACTCTGAAGGATATCTGGTAATACCTTTTGAATTATGTAATGTCTGCCCCTATTTTTTGGGGTATTATAGGCTAAATTATGGTGGTATATTTGGATGACATCTTGATATTCTCTATAAATCTGATCAGTTATATGTCAGATTTTAGAACCATGTTAAACCTTGTTCACATTATGATTTTGTCCTGCGGTTAGCCTGTACACCAGGAGAGCTCCCAAATTCGTGGGAAAGAGGGGTGCTATAGGTGAAATTGTGCCTTCCGGTTGGTTCTTTCTCTAGGTATCGTAGGATGATTAAATATAGATTTAAGAGACCTGAGAAAAAAGTTATGATATGGAATTTGGGTAATTTTAGTTTAATTTTTCTTTAACCCCATTCCTGCATTGTCAGGAAGTGGTTTGCGTTGTTTTAATGGCCAGGACCAGAGCTAGCCTCCGATCCGGCCGATTAACCCCTTAGATGCCGCGGTCAATAGCGAGTGTGGCATCTAAGGTGTTTGTAGTCAAACAATGGCCTCCTGGTCGGCCAAGTACGGAAGCCTATTGGAGTACCTGCTGGAAGCAGGTCCTAATAGGCTTGCTATCAGAGTATAACTGACAGCACTAATACATTGCTCTATGTAGGTAGTGCAATGTATTAGAATTGCGATCAGTGATACAGGCCTTCAAGTCCTCTAACGGGACAAAAAAAGTTTCAAATGTTAATAAAAATGTAGAAAAAAAAAAAGTTAGTCTATTAATATTGGAAAAATGGAAAAAACACTATATAAAATTGGTATCGCCGAATTCGCAACAACCCAAACTATAAAACTATCACAAAGTGATGAAAAAGTGACACTTACCCCAAAATAGTACCAATAAAAACTAGAGCCAGTCCCGCAAAAAAACAAGCCCATACTCATCTCCGTCAACATAAAATTAAAAAAGGTATGGCTCTTAGAATATGGCGACACAGAAAACAAATGATTTTTGAAAAAAAGAGATTTTATTGTGCAAAAACTGCAAGACGTAAAAAAAACAATATCAATTTGACATCACCATAATAAAGTTAACATGTAATTTATGGAACACAATGAATGCCAAAGAAAAACAATAACAAACAACTCCAGGATTGCTGTTTTTTGGTGATATCCTTTCCAAAACATGAAATAAAAAATGTTTAAAAAGTCACATGTGTCCCAAAACGGTACCAATAAATTCTATAGCGTGTCCTGCAAAAAACAAGCTTGATGTGCAGGCCAGAGAGAAACATTACTTTCTGCAGTAATATATATAGAAAAAATAATAATAAAAAGTGATCAAAAAGTTGCATGCCCTTGAAAATGCTGGCAAATTAAAACTGCAGCTCGCCCCACAACAAAAGAAAAGCCCTCATACAGCTATGTGGATGGAAAAATAATTAAAAAAAAGTTATGGCTCTAGTAAGGCGGGGATGGCAAAATATCCTGATGTGCAGGCCAGAGGGGAATATTCCTTTAGTTTCAAGAAGTGGTTATCAAGGCCCTAGTATTTGGGAACCAGGAATGGGAGGGACAAAGTACATCTGCTGGAAGCGAGGGTGCCCGTATTATACCAGGACAACACTTTTCCAGCAAAGTTTCCCAAATGACTAAGGAGGAAAGGTCCCAAAAATGTGAAGATTGTGTTCCAAAAGGGGAATAAGAAAGGACACCATTTATCAGTGCGACACTGTCCTGTATACAACGGATTGCATCACAGCGTACCACAAATCTATGAATAATTTTATTATTTTATTACCCAATTATTATACCACCTTATTATGCCCTGATATACTCCACCCAGCTTACCTATACCCCCACAATTTAAACTGAAATACCAGTAAAACCCCAAACAGAATATACTGCAAAGCAAAATCTGCGCTCCAAAATCCAAATGGCGCTCTTTCCCTTCTAAGCCCTACAGTGTGCCCAAACAACAGTTTTCGTCCACATGTATGACATTGCCATACCCGGAAGAACTTGCTTAACAATTTACAGGGTAAGATTCTCCAGTAGCACTAGCTGGGCACAACATATTCTGCACTAAAACAGAATATCAATGGAAAAATTGCAATTTTCACTTTTCATCATCCGCTGCTTATTAATTTCTGAAAAACACCTGTGGGGGTCTAAAGACTTACTATATCCCTTGATAAATGCCTGTAGGGGTACATTTTGGGGTAAATGAGACTTTTTGATCACATTTTATTCCAGGCGTTCTTGCACCTGTATACACGTTTTGTTTCATTTTGTTGGAATGTGCTGTTCAAACTTTTGTCTTGTTTATGTGGTTCTCCTCCCCATCTAAATGCAGATATTTTTTGTGTGTCATATAAATAAAGATAAATATAATTTCTATCATCTATCTATCTATCTATCTATCTATCTATCTATCTATCTATCTATCTATCTATCTATCTATCTATCTATCTATCTATCTATCTATCTATCTATCTATCTATCTATCTTAAGTAGATTTAGCAGTAATGCATATTTATTTATATTTAGTGGCTTAGGTGGCATTAGTGCTCACAGTGTGCTGTCGCCATTTTCTTGTGTGCTGTATAAATTTGCAGTCACAGGTGTTCTTGCACCTGTATACACGTTTTGTTTCATTTTGTCAGAATGTGCTGTTCAAACTTTTGTGTTGTTTATGTGATTCATATATGTGGAGTTAGTGACTGCCTCAATTTTTTTATTTTGCACTCCTCCCATTCTGCCCTGGGTGATTTTAATTAGTTTAATGCTGGTTCCTTCCATCCCTAGATATATGTAGGCTTAGTCCCAGTTCTGGGTGTATGTGCGGCATAGGTTCCCACCTCATATAGGTCGCCTTGTCATGGCAGGTGGGCTCACACAATTTGATCAAAATGTGCACTAAGAACCTCCCTATTGTAAGTACATTTAGCAGTAATGCATATTTATTATATTTAGTGGCTTAAGTGGTATTAGGCTATGTTCACACGGGGTATTTTGCAGGAGGAATATCTGCCTCAAAATTCCGTTTGGAAGTTTGAGGCAGATATTCCTCTCCCTGCACGCCGATTTTCGCTGAGTTTTTCGCCCGCGGCCATTGAGCGCCACGGGCATAAAACAGCGCGAAATACGCTTTCTCTGCCTCCCATTGAAGTCAATGGGAGGTCAGAGGCGTAAGCGCCCGAAGATAGGGCATGTCGTTTCTTTTCCCCGTGTGAACATAGCTTTAGTGTTTGCAGTGTGCAGTCACCATTTTCTTGTGTGCTATCTATCTATCTCATATCTATCTATCTATCTATCTATCTATCTATCTATCTATCTATCTATCTATCTATCTATCTATCTATCTATCTATCTATCTATCTATCTATCTATCTCATATATATTGTTATATAGTAGAGTTTTAGGCTGGGGCTACACAATATGGCAATATATATGGGATAGATAGATATGAGATATAGATAGATAGATGATAGATAGATAGATAGATAGATGATTATAATATCTTTATCTATCTAATCTAAATTGCTTTTTTTGTGTTATACAAATAAAGATTATTATTATTTAAATTCTACAGTATATCTTTATCTATATCTTTCATATTATATATATAGATGTATGGTACAGTTTTCGGCTGGGGCTACACGGCGACTTTGGCTGCGACACTGGTCACATGCACAGAGATTGCTATGGAATCAGCTTTGGAAAATTTGCTCTCCAAAAGCCAGTTTGCGCACCATTCATTGTGCGCCCAGCGTGTATGAAATGCCCACATATTTGGTATTGTTGAAGTAGGCACACTTTTGAAACATGGATATATTTGAAAAAATAATTATATTTACATTATCCACTATGTTACCATTGATTGCTGAGATGGGAACACCCCTTTAAAGACGAGGCTGGACGCAGCCTGCAGGGCTTAGGGGGAAGCCTCCATGACCTCCCTGGTAGGGAAAAGGTTAATAGGTGAGGGAGAGTTGTAGGGGAGGGACAAGGAGGAGTCAGGGGGCCGTTGCGGAGCTTCCAGCTGTTATCGGCATTGAGCCGGAAGCAGCGGGAGGAGTGACATAGGGAGAGACAAGCTCCCCGTTGCCCGCGCTAATCACAATGTCGGAGGCTGTGTTATTAGAGCGGCTGCGTGCCGCTGCTGTGCACCACGGTCCCGGATGGCTAGAGGAGACCGTGGCTGCATTAACTAGGATCCCGGACGCCGTTTCGCCACGTCAGGCCCGGCGTTCGGGGTCTGTTGCAGGGGACAGGCTCCCCTCCCCCGGCCCCCTTACTAGCATTACTATGGCGGCGGGGGGGGGAGTCGGCAACAACCGCTCCTGCTCGGAGCAGGCTGAGAGCGTTGCCGGGGGTGACGGCGACTCAGGCCGGGTCGACCCGTCCCTCCCGGCGGGCCCGACCTCCAGAGCGCCTCAGTCCTGAGGCAGTCCCGCGGACACGGCGTCGCAGAGGGAGCCCGATCTCGGACGCTGCAGGCCAGGCAGCTGGGAGGACCGCCCCTTCCCAGGCCCTGCGTCCTGGCAGGAATCCCAAGCCGCGACGGGGTCCGGCGGTAAGCAGGGAGTCGCAGGCCGGGCTCCCTGTCACCCCTCCCCCATCGGATGGAAGATTCGGAGGACAAGGTACGGCCGCCCCGCCTGGTGATGTTCCGGCCAGGGGGCAGGCCTCTTCAGGATCATCAAGAAGGACGCCTAGATCTACAGCGACATCGAGGCAACAGGTCCGGTCGGAAGTCTGGGTTCCAGCGGTCGGGCGGCAGGTTGCCGGCCCATCGGTCAGCACTTCATCATCTCCGTTCCGAAGATGTCGGTGGGATGGCCAGTCGTCTGCGAGAGAAGAGCTGGAGGAAGGTGAACTGGACGCGTATCGTCGAGGTCAGGATGGTCCGGCTGACGGGAACACAGCGCCTGTGCAGCCCGGTGAGTGTATAACTCCATCATTGTCATATCCAGCGATTTTTATGTCGGGTGTCGGCGGGGGGGTTGCTAGCGTCGCATCGGTGGCCGGTAGTGGCGCCGGCGGGCGTGATGGCGCGGGTCTGGCAGATTTAGTGGGTTGCTTGAGAGAGCTGGTCGGGCGCCTAGATAGGGCGGTGGCGCCGGTAGTCACGGAATTGTCCCCGGCGGTAGTTTGGGAGGGTCCCAGGGACGTGGGATTGTTACAAGCGCGGCCCGTGACGGCGGTTAGAGAGGCGGTCGCGGTGTCGGTACAGACCGAGGCGCAAAAAGATGGCGATCGGGTGCGTATTGATGATCGTGCTCGTGGGGAGGTGTATGTTTGTTTCGAAGGTCCGTTGGGGGCGCATTTAAAGCAGGAGGTGCGTGAGCGGATCTGGAAGGACGAATATGTTGAGATTTTTTCTCTCTTGCCGCTCGCTAAATTTAATTTGGATAAGAGCAAGCGGGACGAGAGTAAAAAGGACGAGGAGGAACGGCGGCGGTATAGGCTTATCCCGCAGACGTTCGTTAATTGGTCGCAGGCGTTCGCCATATTAGCCAGTGTGATAGGGGAAAAGGCGCCGGAAAATTGTTCGGCGTTGTTTTGTTATTTTGATGCCATTGGGGAGGCTCATAGGGCGTATGGGGGTCAGGCGTGGCTGCGATACGATGAGCAATTCCGTCAGCGGAAAGCGGTTCGGCCGGCGATTCGGTGGGACCAGAAGGATATTGCTCTCTGGTTACGGGTTACGGCTCCGGTTAGGCAGTCCTTTCCCGGGAGCGCCGGCCAAGGAGGCCAGTCTAGTCAGGTTGGACAAGGCGGCGGGGGAAAGGCGGGGTTTTGCTGGCAATTTAATGAAGGCCAGTGTAAGTTCGGGGCCACGTGCAAGTTCAAGCACGTGTGTTCCGAGTGTAATGGTGCATCACACGGGGCGGCAAAATGTATGCGAAAAAAGAGGTCAGGGAACCAGTCCTCCGCGGCTGGTCAAGGGGGTGTCACCGGTGAGGGTGGAAAAGATGGCCCCTTATCTAAATGAGTATCCGGATAGGGCGGCGGCTAAGTTGCTTTACGAGGGGTTTTGTGTTGGTTTCGTTATTCCTCCGCCTCCTTATGAGGTTCTGCTGGAAGCAGGTCCTAATAGGCTTGCTATCAGAGTATAACTGACAGCACTAATACATTGCTCTATGTAGGTAGTGCAATGTATTAGAATTGCGATCAGTGATACAGGCCTTCAAGTCCTCTAACGGGACAAAAAAAGTTTCAAATGTTAATAAAAATGTAGAAAAAAAAAAAGTTAGTCTATTAATATTGGAAAAATGGAAAAAACACTATATAAAATTGGTATCGCCGAATTCGCAACAACCCAAACTATAAAACTATCACAAAGTGATGAAAAAGTGACACTTACCCCAAAATAGTACCAATAAAAACTAGAGCCAGTCCCGCAAAAAAACAAGCCCATACTCATCTCCGTCAACATAAAATTAAAAAAGGTATGGCTCTTAGAATATGGCGACACAGAAAACAAATGATTTTTGAAAAAAAGAGATTTTATTGTGCAAAAACTGCAAGACGTAAAAAAAACAATATCAATTTGACATCACCATAATAAAGTTAACATGTAATTTATGGAACACAATGAATGCCAAAGAAAAACAATAACAAACAACTCCAGGATTGCTGTTTTTTGGTGATATCCTTTCCAAAACATGAAATAAAAAATGTTTAAAAAGTCACATGTGTCCCAAAACGGTACCAATAAATTCTATAGCGTGTCCTGCAAAAAACAAGCTTGATGTGCAGGCCAGAGAGAAACATTACTTTCTGCAGTAATATATATAGAAAAAATAATAATAAAAAGTGATCAAAAAGTTGCATGCCCTTGAAAATGCTGGCAAATTAAAACTGCAGCTCGCCCCACAACAAAAGAAAAGCCCTCATACAGCTATGTGGATGGAAAAATAATTAAAAAAAAGTTATGGCTCTAGTAAGGCGGGGATGGCAAAATATCCTGATGTGCAGGCCAGAGGGGAATATTCCTTTAGTTTCAAGAAGTGGTTATCAAGGCCCTAGTATTTGGGAACCAGGAATGGGAGGGACAAAGTACATCTGCTGGAAGCGAGGGTGCCCGTATTATACCAGGACAACACTTTTCCAGCAAAGTTTCCCAAATGACTAAGGAGGAAAGGTCCCAAAAATGTGAAGATTGTGTTCCAAAAGGGGAATAAGAAAGGACACCATTTATCAGTGCGACACTGTCCTGTATACAACGGATTGCATCACAGCGTACCACAAATCTATGAATAATTTTATTATTTTATTACCCAATTATTATACCACCTTATTATGCCCTGATATACTCCACCCAGCTTACCTATACCCCCACAATTTAAACTGAAATACCAGTAAAACCCCAAACAGAATATACTGCAAAGCAAAATCTGCGCTCCAAAATCCAAATGGCGCTCTTTCCCTTCTAAGCCCTACAGTGTGCCCAAACAACAGTTTTCGTCCACATGTATGACATTGCCATACCCGGAAGAACTTGCTTAACAATTTACAGGGTAAGATTCTCCAGTAGCACTAGCTGGGCACAACATATTCTGCACTAAAACAGAATATCAATGGAAAAATTGCAATTTTCACTTTTCATCATCCGCTGCTTATTAATTTCTGAAAAACACCTGTGGGGGTCTAAAGACTTACTATATCCCTTGATAAATGCCTGTAGGGGTACATTTTGGGGTAAATGAGACTTTTTGATCACATTTTATTCCAGGCGTTCTTGCACCTGTATACACGTTTTGTTTCATTTTGTTGGAATGTGCTGTTCAAACTTTTGTCTTGTTTATGTGGTTCTCCTCCCCATCTAAATGCAGATATTTTTTGTGTGTCATATAAATAAAGATAAATATAATTTCTATCATCTATCTATCTATCTATCTATCTATCTATCTATCTATCTATCTATCTATCTATCTATCTATCTATCTATCTATCTATCTATCTATCTATCTATCTATCTATCTATCTATCTATCTATCTATCTTAAGTAGATTTAGCAGTAATGCATATTTATTTATATTTAGTGGCTTAGGTGGCATTAGTGCTCACAGTGTGCTGTCGCCATTTTCTTGTGTGCTGTATAAATTTGCAGTCACAGGTGTTCTTGCACCTGTATACACGTTTTGTTTCATTTTGTCAGAATGTGCTGTTCAAACTTTTGTGTTGTTTATGTGATTCATATATGTGGAGTTAGTGACTGCCTCAATTTTTTTATTTTGCACTCCTCCCATTCTGCCCTGGGTGATTTTAATTAGTTTAATGCTGGTTCCTTCCATCCCTAGATATATGTAGGCTTAGTCCCAGTTCTGGGTGTATGTGCGGCATAGGTTCCCACCTCATATAGGTCGCCTTGTCATGGCAGGTGGGCTCACACAATTTGATCAAAATGTGCACTAAGAACCTCCCTATTGTAAGTACATTTAGCAGTAATGCATATTTATTATATTTAGTGGCTTAAGTGGTATTAGGCTATGTTCACACGGGGTATTTTGCAGGAGGAATATCTGCCTCAAAATTCCGTTTGGAAGTTTGAGGCAGATATTCCTCTCCCTGCACGCCGATTTTCGCTGAGTTTTTCGCCCGCGGCCATTGAGCGCCACGGGCATAAAACAGCGCGAAATACGCTTTCTCTGCCTCCCATTGAAGTCAATGGGAGGTCAGAGGCGTAAGCGCCCGAAGATAGGGCATGTCGTTTCTTTTCCCCGTGTGAACATAGCTTTAGTGTTTGCAGTGTGCAGTCACCATTTTCTTGTGTGCTATCTATCTATCTCATATCTATCTATCTATCTATCTATCTATCTATCTATCTATCTATCTATCTATCTATCTATCTATCTATCTATCTATCTATCTATCTATCTATCTCATATATATTGTTATATAGTAGAGTTTTAGGCTGGGGCTACACAATATGGCAATATATATGGGATAGATAGATATGAGATATAGATAGATAGATGATAGATAGATAGATAGATAGATGATTATAATATCTTTATCTATCTAATCTAAATTGCTTTTTTTGTGTTATACAAATAAAGATTATTATTATTTAAATTCTACAGTATATCTTTATCTATATCTTTCATATTATATATATAGATGTATGGTACAGTTTTCGGCTGGGGCTACACGGCGACTTTGGCTGCGACACTGGTCACATGCACAGAGATTGCTATGGAATCAGCTTTGGAAAATTTGCTCTCCAAAAGCCAGTTTGCGCACCATTCATTGTGCGCCCAGCGTGTATGAAATGCCCACATATTTGGTATTGTTGAAGTAGGCACACTTTTGAAACATGGATATATTTGAAAAAATAATTATATTTACATTATCCACTATGTTACCATTGATTGCTGAGATGGGAACACCCCTTTAAAGACGAGGCTGGACGCAGCCTGCAGGGCTTAGGGGGAAGCCTCCATGACCTCCCTGGTAGGGAAAAGGTTAATAGGTGAGGGAGAGTTGTAGGGGAGGGACAAGGAGGAGTCAGGGGGCCGTTGCGGAGCTTCCAGCTGTTATCGGCATTGAGCCGGAAGCAGCGGGAGGAGTGACATAGGGAGAGACAAGCTCCCCGTTGCCCGCGCTAATCACAATGTCGGAGGCTGTGTTATTAGAGCGGCTGCGTGCCGCTGCTGTGCACCACGGTCCCGGATGGCTAGAGGAGACCGTGGCTGCATTAACTAGGATCCCGGACGCCGTTTCGCCACGTCAGGCCCGGCGTTCGGGGTCTGTTGCAGGGGACAGGCTCCCCTCCCCCGGCCCCCTTACTAGCATTACTATGGCGGCGGGGGGGGGAGTCGGCAACAACCGCTCCTGCTCGGAGCAGGCTGAGAGCGTTGCCGGGGGTGACGGCGACTCAGGCCGGGTCGACCCGTCCCTCCCGGCGGGCCCGACCTCCAGAGCGCCTCAGTCCTGAGGCAGTCCCGCGGACACGGCGTCGCAGAGGGAGCCCGATCTCGGACGCTGCAGGCCAGGCAGCTGGGAGGACCGCCCCTTCCCAGGCCCTGCGTCCTGGCAGGAATCCCAAGCCGCGACGGGGTCCGGCGGTAAGCAGGGAGTCGCAGGCCGGGCTCCCTGTCACCCCTCCCCCATCGGATGGAAGATTCGGAGGACAAGGTACGGCCGCCCCGCCTGGTGATGTTCCGGCCAGGGGGCAGGCCTCTTCAGGATCATCAAGAAGGACGCCTAGATCTACAGCGACATCGAGGCAACAGGTCCGGTCGGAAGTCTGGGTTCCAGCGGTCGGGCGGCAGGTTGCCGGCCCATCGGTCAGCACTTCATCATCTCCGTTCCGAAGATGTCGGTGGGATGGCCAGTCGTCTGCGAGAGAAGAGCTGGAGGAAGGTGAACTGGACGCGTATCGTCGAGGTCAGGATGGTCCGGCTGACGGGAACACAGCGCCTGTGCAGCCCGGTGAGTGTATAACTCCATCATTGTCATATCCAGCGATTTTTATGTCGGGTGTCGGCGGGGGGGTTGCTAGCGTCGCATCGGTGGCCGGTAGTGGCGCCGGCGGGCGTGATGGCGCGGGTCTGGCAGATTTAGTGGGTTGCTTGAGAGAGCTGGTCGGGCGCCTAGATAGGGCGGTGGCGCCGGTAGTCACGGAATTGTCCCCGGCGGTAGTTTGGGAGGGTCCCAGGGACGTGGGATTGTTACAAGCGCGGCCCGTGACGGCGGTTAGAGAGGCGGTCGCGGTGTCGGTACAGACCGAGGCGCAAAAAGATGGCGATCGGGTGCGTATTGATGATCGTGCTCGTGGGGAGGTGTATGTTTGTTTCGAAGGTCCGTTGGGGGCGCATTTAAAGCAGGAGGTGCGTGAGCGGATCTGGAAGGACGAATATGTTGAGATTTTTTCTCTCTTGCCGCTCGCTAAATTTAATTTGGATAAGAGCAAGCGGGACGAGAGTAAAAAGGACGAGGAGGAACGGCGGCGGTATAGGCTTATCCCGCAGACGTTCGTTAATTGGTCGCAGGCGTTCGCCATATTAGCCAGTGTGATAGGGGAAAAGGCGCCGGAAAATTGTTCGGCGTTGTTTTGTTATTTTGATGCCATTGGGGAGGCTCATAGGGCGTATGGGGGTCAGGCGTGGCTGCGATACGATGAGCAATTCCGTCAGCGGAAAGCGGTTCGGCCGGCGATTCGGTGGGACCAGAAGGATATTGCTCTCTGGTTACGGGTTACGGCTCCGGTTAGGCAGTCCTTTCCCGGGAGCGCCGGCCAAGGAGGCCAGTCTAGTCAGGTTGGACAAGGCGGCGGGGGAAAGGCGGGGTTTTGCTGGCAATTTAATGAAGGCCAGTGTAAGTTCGGGGCCACGTGCAAGTTCAAGCACGTGTGTTCCGAGTGTAATGGTGCATCACACGGGGCGGCAAAATGTATGCGAAAAAAGAGGTCAGGGAACCAGTCCTCCGCGGCTGGTCAAGGGGGTGTCACCGGTGAGGGTGGAAAAGATGGCCCCTTATCTAAATGAGTATCCGGATAGGGCGGCGGCTAAGTTGCTTTACGAGGGGTTTTGTGTTGGTTTCGTTATTCCTCCGCCTCCTTATGAGGTTCCGGTTACGCGGAGGAATTTAAAATCGGCTTACTTGCATGCCAAGGTCGTGTCTGACAAATTGTTAAAAGAAGTTTCGTTGGGTCGCATGTCGGGGCCTTTTGTTGATTCGCCAGTAAAAGATTTAGTTGTGTCCCCGTTGGGTATTGTTCCTAAGCGCGAGCCCGGAAAATTTCGTTTAATTCAACACTTATCGTATCCCAAGGGTTCGTCGGTAAATGACGGGATAGATCACGAGTTGTGCTCCGTAGTCTATACCTCATTCGATAAGGCGGTGGGTTTAGTGCGGGCTGCGGGTCCGGGCGCGCTGCTAGCAAAAACCGACATCGAGGCGGCGTTCAGGTTGTTGCCAGTTCATCCAGAAAGCCAACGGCTGTTGGGCTGTTTTTGGAATGGGGCTTTTTACATGGATCGGTGCCTTCCGATGGGGTGTTCCCTTTCTTGTGCATACTTTGAGGCGTTTAGTAGCTTCGTGGAGTGGGTAACGAGGGGAGTATCCGGGGTCGACTCGTTGATCCATTACTTAGATGATTTCTTGTGCGTTGGCCCGGGGGGTTCGCCGGTTTGCGGTAATTTGCTTTATGCACTACAGAAGGTGGCGAGGGATTTTGGGATCCCTTTGGCGCCAGAAAAAACGGAGGGCCCTGTAGCGACGATTTGTTTTTTGGGAATTGAAATAGATTCGGTGGCAATGGAGTGTCGTCTCCCTGCGGATAAGCTGGGTGCTTTGAGGCTGGAGGTCCGGCGGGCTTGTAGACTGAAGAAAATGACGCTGCGGGAGCTTCAGTCGCTGCTGGGGAAGTTGAATTTCGCCTGCCGGATTATGCCGATGGGGAGGGTGTTTGGTAGACGGTTGGCGGCGGCAACGGCGGGAGTGCGTGCGCCGCATCATTTTGTGTGGCTCAAGGAGGAGCACCGAGCTGATCTTCAGGTTTGGGATGACTTCTTGGGCCAGTACAATGGTCGCTCGCTGTGGATGGCCCCAGCGAAGGATACGAGTGATTTGAATATTTTTACGGATGCGGCTGGGGCGGGCGGTTTTGGAGCTTACGGGGGAGGTCCGTGGTGCGCAGGTCAATGGCCGGCTAGTTGGGTGTCCAGTGGACTCACGCGGAATCTGGCCCTGCTCGAGCTGTTCCCCATCGTGGTGGCGGCGACCATTTGGGGGGACAGGCTCAGGGATAAGAAGGTTCGTTTTTACTGCGACAACATGGGGGTGGTGCTGGCCATTAATAACATCACGGCGTCCTCTCCTCCGGTAGTTCAATTGTTGCGACATTTAGTGTTGGTGTGTTTGTCGTTGAACGCGTGGGTGGTGGCGGTGCATGTGCCGGGAGTACGGAATTGTATCGCTGATGCTCTTTCTCGCTCGCAGTGGGAACGGTTTCGGCAATTGGCACCGGGAGCGGAACGTCTCGGTTTGGCTTGTCCGGAACATCTTTGGGATCTGGTCTCGGTCCCGTAGAACAACTGGTACAAAGGTCTTTGGCGCGCACGACGTGGAGTGCTTATTCTGCTTGTTGGAGGCAGTGGGAGGAGTGGGTAAGAGAGTTGGGTGACGTCAATACGGATAGAGACAGGTTGGTGGCACTTTTGTACTGGTTAGGGGACGCCTGGGAGGCGGGGTTTTCAGTGGCAAAGGTGAACCGGTTCATATCTGCTGTGGCGTTTGGTTTTAAGTTGCGAGGCTTTCAGGATGTATCTAAGGAATTTCTGGTGCTACAGGCTTTGAAGGGGTTGCGCAGAGGTAGAGTGGAGGCGGATAGTAGAAGGCCTGTGTCGTTTGCTTTGCTTAGCTCGTTGGGCGGTTCATTAGCATCGGTCTGTCGTTCTTCAGACGAAAGGGATTTGTTTCGGTTAGCTTTTTCGTTAGCGTTCTTTGGGGCATTTAGAATAGGTGAGTTGGTGTCGCCAAGTACCAAACAGTCAGGGGGGCTGAGATCTGGGGAAGTGAGCTTATTCGCAGATCGGCTGGAGGTATGGTTGCGTCGGTCAAAAACTGACCAATTAGGGAAGGGTAAGCTGATAGTTTTGTTCGCCCTCCCGGGGTCGGTTATGTGCCCAGTAGAGTGCATGCAGGGTTTTAAGCCGCGAGCGGGGTCTCCAGATTTGCCTTTGTTACGTCATGTGGACGGGTCGTTTTTGTCCAGGTTTCAGTTTGGAGCTGTATTTAAAAAATGTCTGACGGCGGTTGGTGTCGCGGCGGGCTCGTATTCATCTCATTCCTTCAGGATTGGCGCAGCAACTGAAGCGGGGCGCTGGGGGTTGGATGATGAAGGGGTTCGGCGCATTGGTCGTTGGGAGTCCAACAGATTTAAGTCCTATGTCCGCCCCCATTTGTTATGAGGTTTGTTGTTAACGCTTAAGAAATGTTTTATATGGTGGTGTCTAATTGTTTTTCTGTTTCAGATTCGCCTCCGTGTTTGGTGTGGTTGCTGGGTCATTCTTACGTGCACTGGGGGGCTTTGAGGGCGGACGTCCGCCCGGACGGTCGCCAGTTGCGCATTCCGCGACAGGATGCGGTTGTGCATTGGCTGGGATTTAGAGGTATGTCATGGAGCAGGGTGTTGGCGGAATTCCAGACATATGCCCGGCTTGATAGGGTTCCGGAGGTCTTAGTGTTGCACGTGGGTGGGAATGACTTAGGAGTCCGCCCCTTTCGTGAGTTGGTGCGGGACATCAAACACGATATGTTGTGTTTGTGGGTTTCTTATCCCAAGTTGGTGATAGTGTGGTCGGACATAGTCCCGAGGAAACATTGGCGGTTGGCTAGGTCAGTGGAGAGAGTCAATAAGGCTCGCATTAAAGTTAAACGGGCGATGTCCCGTTTTGTAGCAAAAAACGGGGACATTTGCGTGCGGCACAGGGATTTGGAGTCAGGAGTGGGGAACTTCTGGAGGAGTGATGGGGTTCATCTGACCGAGGTTGGCATTGATCTTTGGAGCTTGGCGATAGCAGAAGGAATAGAAAGGGCGGTGGTGGTGTGGCGGAACTCACAGGCTTAAGGTGGTCAAGGCCTGTTTCGCTGTGGCGGGGGGAGTCCTTGAGGCCAGTCAGTACAAAATGGTGGGGGGGTCGCATCGGGGGTATGCGTCCCCCAAAAAAGGTACATGGTTGAAGACTTCATCGGGTGTTATCCCTTTGAAGTGGTCTTCTGGTGGAAGGTATATCACTTGAAGGCTTCATCGGGTGTTATCCCTTTGAAGTGGACTTCTAGTGGTCGGTATATCACTTGAGGGCTTCATCGGGTGTTATCCCTTTGAAGTGGACTTCTAGTGGTTGGAGCCATCTGCAGAGGTGAACGGTGCTTCCGAGCTGGTTGACGGCTGGAGGTAATTGGTGGTTTGCAGATGGCTAACTCGGTGTGTTCTTAAAAAAGGAATATCTGAAAGGGCTTCAAGGACTTCCTCTGCTCGGGTTAATGTTAACGTTAAAATTGTTATTTACGGTTCTGACCCATGTTGGGTCATGTGAATTATTAGGAGGAATTCTCTGGTGGATTCCTAACTAGTTATCCGAATGTTTCGGATTTAAATTGTTTTTATAAAACTGTGAAATTAATAAACGGCTGCTGTGGCCATTTCACATCCAACCTCGGTGTCATGTGTCTTTTCTAAAGGTGGGGGTGGAGGGATAGGATGGGTAAGGGAAGGTTCATTAACACACGACTCTACTTAGGCAGGTCAAGACGAGGCTGGACGCAGCCTGCAGGGCTTAGGGGGAAGCCTCCATGACCTCCCTGGTAGGGAAAAGGTTAATAGGTGAGGGAGAGTTGTAGGGGAGGGACAAGGAGGAGTCAGGGGGCCGTTGCGGAGCTTCCCGCTGTTATCGGCATTGAGCCGGAAGCAGCGGGAGGAGTGACATAGGGAGAGACAAGCTCCCACCCTCCCGCCTTTGGTTCGTTACCCTGGGGGTCTTTATGTACGTCCGTCTATGAGTGTTGTGTTTTTATTTGTGTGCTTATTTAACATGTTTTTTTTTTTTTCTTTTTCCGGAGTAGGTTCTGTTGTCATGGCAGCTGGCGGGGGGAGTCCTTGAGGCCAGTCAGTACAAAATGGTGGGGGGGTCGCATCGGGGGTATGTGTTCCCCAAAAAAGGTACATGGTTGAAGACTTCATCGGGTGTTATCCCTTTGAAGTGGTCTTCTGGTGGAAGGTATATCACTTGAAGGCTTCATCGGGTGTTATCCCTTTGAAGTGGACTTCTAGTGGTCGGTATATCACTTGAGGGCTTCATCGGGTGTTATCCCTTTCAAGTGGACTTCTAGTGGTTGGAGCCATCTGCAGAGGTGAACGGTGCTTCCGAGCTGGTTGACGGCTGGAGGTAATTGGTGGTTTGCAGATGGCTAACTCGGTGTGTTCTTAAAAAAGGAATATCTGAAAGGGCTTCAAGGACTTCCTCTGCTCGGGTTAATGTTAACGTTAAAATTGTTATTTACGGTTCTGACCCATGTTGGGTCATGTGAATTATTAGGAGGAATTCTCTGGTGGATTCCTAACTAGTTATCCGAATGTTTCGGATTTAAATTGTTTTTATAAAACTGTGAAATTAATAAACGGCTGCTGTGGCCATTTCACATCCAACCTCGGTGTCATGTGTCTTTTCTAAAGGTGGGGGTGGAGGGATAGGATGGGTAAGGGAAGGTTCATTAACACACGACTCTACTTAGGCAGGTCATGGTTATTAAAACCAGGGCATTAACCGGTCATGTGCCTGACCCATGGTTTCGTTCACTGTATTTGACATCAGTACCAAAATCCGTTAACGCGCATAATGTACAAACGTGAGCGCCCAACCCTCGGTAATGGAGGGGGGCCCAGGCTCATTGACTGTAAGGGGACCAGAAATTCCTGATGGCGGCCCTGCAGAGAAGCACAGTCTGTTTATGCAACATAGCGCAGGCAAGTTGTGGGTTGCTGGCTTGCACAATCTCGGACAGACCCAAGTGTGCTCTACCTTGATGCAGGGAGGAGCTAGTTTGCTGATTTTATGCACACTGGCACACAAGGAAAGTTTCCTGCATGTCACATGCTCGCACACACATAGGGAGGTTCCTGCCCATCACCCGCAAATAGTTCCAGGACCCCCAGACTCAGGACTCTATGGCTCACTCTCAGCAGCTCACTCTTTAGCCAGGCTCCTCCATCCAAACACTCAACAACACCGGCGGGAACAACAGACATTCCATACAAGAAGTGCTGCCTCCATTGTCAAAACACTATGTAGCCACATGGTAACGAACTTGCGCTGTAGTAATGCGGGCAAAAAGAGAAGAAGTTTTAACCACAAATGAATGACACAGAATAAATTGCAGGTGACACCAGGGTAAAATGTCCAAACAAAACTTTTACTTCCTTTGAGAAACACGCTTAATGGTTTGCAATATGAGCACTGTTCTTACAATATACAGGCCATCATTTAGTGGCACAAAGCTTAGCAATTTCAGTGTAGGCACTCAGTGATAGGGCTTGTCTTGGTGTAGTAGAAGATAGAAGGTAGGCAGCACTCAAGGGGTGAGGATAAATCACCAGTGCTTTATTCCAGAATGCAATGTTTCGGATTGTGTAAACCTTTATCAAGCATGCTTTATAAAGGCTTAGGCCTCATGTACACGGCCGTGCCCGTAATCAGAGCCCGCGATTGCCAGCATGGCCGGGCCACCGGGGGCCGCATTTTCGGGCCGTGCTCCCATACAAAGTATGGGAGCACGGCCTGTAAAAAACTAAAAGTAGGACATGCTCCATCATTTCTGGCACAGTTCTACGGCACGGACAACTATCTGTAGCGATACGGAAAGGTGTCCGCGGCCAATAGAACCGGGCGGGTCCGTAATTGCGGACCGTATTACGGTCTGCAACTATGGAGATTTTTTTACGGTCGTGTGCATGGGGCCTTACACAAGCCGAAACACTGCATACTGGAATAAAGCACTGGCGATTTATCCTCATCGCTTGAGTACTGCCTACCTTCTTTATTTATGGAGGTTGTATTGTAGGAGGTTTACAGAGTATAATTTCAGTATTTGCAGATGATACTAAACTCTGTAAAGTCATTAACACAGAGGAGGATAATGTAATACTACAGAGGGATTTAGGGAAGCTGAAGGTTTGGGCAGAGAAATGGCAAATTAAGTTTAATGTGGATAAATGCAAGGTTGCGCATTTGGGCCGAGGAAACAAATTTTACAATTATGTATTAAATGGTAAAACACTGGGTACAACTGCTACTGAAAAAGATTTAGGGATATTGGTGGACAGTACATTAACCTTTAGCAACCAGTGCCAGGCAGCTGCTGCCAAGGCAAATAAAATCATGGGATGCATCAAAAGAGGCATAGATTCTCATGACCAGAACATAGTTTTTCCTCTATACAAATCACTAGTCAGACCACACATGGAAAATTGTGTACAATTTTGGACACCTGTGTCTAAGAAGGACATGGCTGAACTGGAAGTAATTAAGTGAATGGGCGGATTGCAGTACCAAGAAAGGTTATCAAACTTTGAGTTATTCAGTTTCGAAAAAAGACGGTTTCGGGGCGATCTAATTACAATGTACAAATATATAATTGGACAGTACAGAGATCTTTCTAATGATCTTTTTTACAATTAAGCCTGTAACAAGGACAAGGGGGCATCCCCTACATCTAGAGGAGAGAAGGGTTCACCATCACAGATGGGGATTCTTTACTGTTAGAGCGGTGAAACTATGGAACTCTGCCACAGGATGTTGTGATGGTTGATTCTTTGAACAAGTTCAAGAAGGGCCTTGATGCCTTTCTTGAAAATTATAATATTACAACTTATAATTACTAGATTCTGGAGATGGGATGTTGATCCAGGGATTTATTCTGATTGTCATATTTGGAGTCGGGGAGGAATTGTTCTACCCTAACGAGGCAATTGGCATCAACCTCATGAGGCTTTTGCCTTCCTCTAGATTAACATGATAGGATTATAGGTTGGACTTGATGGACCTGTGTCTTTTTTCAACCTCATCAACTATGTAACTATGGATAATGTTTAGCTCTGTCCTCACTAGTCTCCCCAAGGCTTCAAGGCTCCTTAGCTCCAGCTCTCCTAATAACTGGCTCCTTCCAATTCCACAGCAGCTTTTCTTCTTTATTACCCTCCAGCAACGCCACTTGCTTACTCCTTGTAACTCACCTTATTCAAATGGATGCTTCTCAGACACTCCTGTCTGGTTGCTACTATATCAAACTCCACCTCAAACTAGCTTACCAGGGGGCCAGTGCCGTAGCTATAGGGGTCGCAGCGGTCGCAATTGCGACTAGGCCCCGAAGACAGGGGGGCCCACGGCCCCCCGCACCACATCAATAAAAAGTTACTATAGTAACTCGGGCCGCGGGCCCCTGTAACTATAGTAACTGATTGTACTTACCTTCCTGGTTCCGGATCGCAGCGGAGGTCCTGACGTCACAGAGCTGTACGCAGCGCATGACGTCGCAACGTTATGCGCCGCGCACAACATCGAGAGGACAGAACTTCCGCCGCGGCTGAAGAGGAAGGTAAGATTAGTATCCCTGACTGCTAAAGCTGATTGGCGGGGTCCGACTCCCGGGTGCAGGACAATCAGCTGTTTTGAAGGGGCCGCAGCACTCGTACGAGAGCTGCTTCCCCTTCATTCTGGTCACACAATGAATCTGTGTCGGCGATTCACAGTGTGAGCGAGTAGTGAAATGAAGGGGAAGCAGCTCTCGTACGAGTGCTGCGGCCCCTTCAAAACAGCTGATTGGCGTGTACCGGGAGACGGACCCCGACACATCAGCTATTGATGGCCTATCCTGAGGATAGGCCATCAATGTTTAGGGACTGGACAACCCCTTTAAGCCTACGATGTAGCAGGCTTAGTGGGCCCTTGAGACAGGATCACAGATTGTGTGATGCTGTGTGCTGGGCCCTGTCTGCCAATCACATGGTAGGCTTAGATACATGGCCTATGTGTGATCCAGTCTGATGGGCCCTGTATTTAAGCCTACCACACTGTAGGTTTAGATACAGGGCCCCAGCACACAGTAATCTTATACTGTATAAGATTACTGTCTGCTGGACCCTCTATCTAAGCCTACCTTGTGGTAGGCTTAGATACAGGGTCCCACAGACAGTATCACACATGGGCCCTGTATCTAAGCCTAACACATGTGTTACTAATCTTTTTTTATGTGTTTCCTTACAGGTTTGGTCGTTGGACTATGTCTGATTCGAGGACTACTTCGATAACGCCTTTTTTTTATTATCAATAAAATGGTTAATGAGGGTTGTGTGTTTTTTTTTTATTTCAATAAAATATTTTTTCTATGTCTTTGTGTTTTTTTGAAACCATATTTGTACCGCCTTAGTAAGCGCGGCCGGCTGATTGACAGCATCCATTGCTAAGGCGGGGCTTGGTGTTAGCCGGTGCAGAGGCTAACACTAACCCCCATTATTACCCCGGTACCCACCGCCGCCAGGGGTGCTATAAAGAGCCGGGTACGATCCAGTACCTGACCATCTGTAGTGATGGTCGGCCACTGGGGCGGCCGGAGGCTGGTATTATCAGGCAGGGACAGGCCAGAAACAGTGGCTCTTCCCACCCTGGTGATGCTAGGCTGCTGCTGCTTTATTGTATCTGGCTGGTTATGAAAAATGGGGAGGACCCCACGTCATTTAAAAAAATTTTCATAACCAGCCAGATACAACACAGCAGCAGCAGCCTAGCATTACCGGGGTAATAATAAGAACTTTTGCATCGTGGCCCATGAGCCTTTAGCTACGCCCCTGTCTGGGGCCTACAGTCTGTTACTTGGGCTACAGAGACTCCCAAATTTTCAGCGTTACAATCCTGCTACGTTCTGATTCAGTTATTTTATAACTCTTGTCCTACAGTGACATCTAGTGGCCACAAGTAACATTGCATGGCTGGACATTAAAAGGGGTTTTCCAGTCAGTATAGGCCATCAATAGCTGATGGTTTGGGGTCCGACTCCCGGGACCCTTGGCAATCAGCGGTTTTGAAGGAGTTGCAGCTCTCATACGAGCACTGCGTCCCCTTCATTTCTACTTGCTCACTGTTAATCGTCGACACAGATGTAGCGGCGATTCACAGTATTGCAGCCTTCTCCCATTCACTTCAATGGGAGAAGGCTGCAATACTGTGAATCCCCGCTACATGTGTGTCGACGATTCACAGTGAGCAAGTATACGCACATTCCCAGAGACGTTGCAGCATCCTTGCTCATGCATTTGCACATTGTCTAGTCCACTACATGGCTACCATCCCCGTCTTCGTTGTCAAATAGACACCATTCTTCTCCAATGTAGCATATATTCTCCTATCATTGTCAGACCATGGCCGGTTCACTATAGTACAAGTCCCACCTTTAGTGAAGAGAATAGAATACAACCCAACTACAGCATTGCATGACAGCGAAACCAAAGAGCTTAACGATGCAGTACCCAGTAAACATAGCTCTGGTGATCCCTAAGAATATTATTAGGCCACACATTTTGCCTTTTTACTTGGGGATTCAGTGCCCACACGTTACACTGTAATGGAGCAGTCAAAGTGATGGCTAAGAACATCCTGGACATGCCAGCAGAGCATTCAAACATCTGGGACATGCCAACAGAGAGTTCTAACATCGTGAACATGCCAACCATACACTCAAACATCTGGGACATGCCAGCAGACAGTTCTTACAATTAGGACAAGCCAGCAGAGAGCTCAAACTTTTTGGACATGCCAGCATAGGTTTCTAAGATCTTGGACATGATAGTCAAGCATTCTAACATCTCTGAAATGCCAACAGATAGCTCAAAAATCTAAGAAATACAAGCAGAGGGCTCTAACATCTGTGACATGCCATCGGACAGATCTAAAATTTAGAAGATGACAGCAGATGATTAGGACATCACTCAAATATCTGGGATATGCCAGCAGAGGTCTCTAATATCTTGTACATGCGAGTCATGCACGCAAACATTTGGCACATGCCAGCAGAGGGTTCTTACAAATTTGACATGCCAGCAAATGACTCTAACATCTGGGCCATGCTAGCAGGGAACGCTACCATCTGGGTCATACCTGTAGACTGCTACAACAATTAGGACATGCCAGCAGAGGGCTAAAACTTTTGAAACATGCCAGCAGAGGGTTCTAACATATTAGATATGCAAGCCAAGCACTCTAACATCTTGTACATGCCAGCCAAGCATGAAAACATATTGGACTCTAAACCTTGGACATGCCAGCCAACCACTTTAACATCTTGGGCATGCCAGCATGTAAGGGGTACACTTACCTGTCACCTGAGGGGCAACGCAGGAACGCAGCTGGTCTAGGAGCTGGAGTCCGACGGCCGAGCGGAGGAGCGTCCTGGTCGCCATGGAAACGGCCGCTTTGCCGACAGCCGCGAGCAGGCGCTCCGGCGGGCGGAAGAGGAGAAGTCTCGCGATGCGAGCTGGGAGGAGGAAGTGGGAGAGGCCTGACGTGGCAGGCGAGAGAGGACCGGAAGGTGTGAGTGTGTGGCGGGAAGGAGGGAGAGGCGCGGCAAGGTGGAGGAGGGAAGAAGGACGGCAGCACTGGACATAGAAGTGTGCCGACGAGTGCAGGGAAAGAGGAGAGAGCCCAGCAGAGCCGGTGTCCGGATAGGGGGATTGAGTCTAGCAGAGAAGGTTGGTTGGCAGAGGGAAGCAGGAGCCTGCCAGCACGTGTGCTTCCCACTGCAGCCGTTGCAGAAGAAGGCGAGAACAGGAGCACGTGTGCTTCCCACTGCAGTCGTTGCAGAAGAAGAGGAGAACAGCAGCACGTGTGCTTCCCACTGCAGCCGTTGCAGAAGAAGAGGAGAACAGCAGCACGTTTGCTTCCCACCGCAGACATCCAGAAGGGTCAGAGGACTGGCCGGAGCACAACGCGGCCACAGGTACCGGTCCTAGACCGCTGTCCTAGAGAAAGTGCCCTTGTCATAGCCAGCGACTTTTCCCAGGAGGACGTCCCTCGTTAAACACCGCCACAGTGCGCGCAGAAGACTAGTCCTTAAAGGGACAAACAACTCAGCCTGAGCTAGGCCCAAGGTCAGACTTGCTATCTCATTAACCATGCCGGTGTGTCCCTGCGTTACCCAAGAGTGTATGATATCTGTAATTACCGCCTGTAAGGATGCTGTGAACTGTTATTGACGAGTATTGTTGGAAAAGGGGCAGACAGAGGAAATGGTCGTGTTGACGGGACTTATTGGACTCTTAGGTGGACTTGTACACCCGTTAGCGTCAACCTCACCTGTTCAGTTGCGTCCTAGGTGTGTCCGATATTTGGACCACCGACTGAGGAGAGAGAGGGTTGTCACGAAAGGTAGCGGATAGCTCCGCAAGAACCCGTGACGGTGCTAGTAGGTACGGTAGTTCGCTGATTCCCACAACGCGACCCATGGGCCGAGTGTGTGACTCTTACCATAGGGTAGGCTGCCAGTAGCGGGTAGCTCCCGCCGTGACTGACAGCGGCTTGTCCAAAGCCAAGCCTGGCAACATGGGTTCAGGCACAACCTCTCTCCGGGGGACTTCCCAGCGGGATCGAAGTCCCCAACCTCAGGATTCCTGTCTGCTCCATTAAAGAAAAGTTTCTGTACGTGTTATCGCTGAAGAGAAGTTCTTGTACGAGTTGTTGAAGAAGAGAAATCCTTGTACGTGTTTATAACAGTAAAGAGGTTGTACCCAGGAGTTGTGTCTCGTGAATCGCGTTACCGACAGTGGTGATCTCTCCTACAAGCAGAAGGCACTAACATCTTAAATATGCCAGCTGGGGGCTCAAACATTTGGGACATGCCAGCAAATGACTCTAACATCTGGGAAATGCCAGCAGAGGGTTCCAACATCTTGGACATGCCAATTAAGCACTCTAACATTTTGGATACGACAGCCAAGCACTCTAACATCTGTTACATACTAGCAGAGAGCTCTAACATCTGGGACATGCTAGAAGGGGGCTGTACTATCTGAGTAATGCCCACACACATCTCCAACATTTAGGACATGCTACAGAGGGCTTAAACTTATGGGACATGCCAGAAGAGGTGTAGCGTCCATGGAGCAGACCGTCGGGTTTTCTCACCCCCCTAAGGCCGCAGCCATGGATCTGTGAGCACTGCCCTACATCTCCTCCCCAGAAGACGCCAACTCTGTATCTTCCAGGTACCAAAATCTGGCTATCCTCAAGGAATATCCGGCTGAGGGTGCCATCATACAAGTTTGCTCCCAGGTTCCTCGGACCCTTTGAGATCCTACAGCAAATCAACCCCGTCTCTTACAAGCTTCAGCTGCCTCCTACCCTCAGGATCCCCAACTCCTTTCATGTGTCCCTCCTGAAGCCTGTGGTCCTGAACCGCTACATAAAAACGCCTAGCCCTGAAGTTGCTCCCAGTGGTTCTTCTGATGCATTCGAGGTTAAGGAGATCCTGGACTTCAAAAAAGTAGGAGGAAGAACGTTTTATTTGGTGGATTGGAAGGGGTTTGGTCCAGAGGAGAGGTCCTGGGAGCCAGAAGAGAACCTCAATGCTCCTGCCCTCATTAAAAAGTTGCTCCCTCGCTCTGGTCCAAAGAAGAGGGGGTGTAAGAGGGGGGATACTGTAGCGTCCACAGCCGCAGACCATCTGGATTACTTACCCCCCGATGTCCGCAGATATGGATCTGTGAGTGTTGGCCCGCACCCTCCCCAGGAGACGCCAGCACTCACTTCTGCTCCGTTCTGCTGTGTCCCATAGGGTGCACGCGCACTCGTGCCTGGCCTAAAAGAGCCAGTGCGCGTACATGAAAATAATCATCAATTTACCCATGATCACCCTGGACTATAAAAATGGCTCTACCCTTTTCTCATTGCCTGAGCGTTGTTGTGTTTACCCATGTTAGTCTTTCAAATGGTCCCTTAGTGTTATCCTGTTCCCAGTGTTCCCGTACCTGTTACCTGTATCCTGTATTCCGTGCTAACGTTGTTCCTGTGCCTTAGAAAGTTGGAGTCGTTTTGTGCCATCGGTCACGCCTGCAGTGTTATACCACTCCTGGTGTCTGCTGCCGAGGTTCCATCTGAGCCTAGCCATTACTACTGTCTGAACTGCTACAGATACCCTTGTGCTTGGACTATATAGACATTGACTTGGTACACTGTTTGGCCAGCTGCATATACCGCTACGGCGGTACGGCCCAGTGGGTCCTCATACCCACAGATCGTGACAAGAGGGTTCTAACATCTTAGACATACAAGCCAATTACTCTAACATATTTCACATGCCAGCCAAGCAAGAAAACATCTTGGACATGCCATCAGAGTGTTCTAATATCCTCGACATGCCAAGCACTTCTAACATCTTGGACATGCCAGCCAAGCATTCTAACATCTTGGACATGTCAGCAGAGGTTTCAAATATCTTATACATGGCTGTAACATTTGGGACATGCTAGCAGTCAGCTCTATATCTTGAGACATGCTGGCAGAGGGCTCTAACATCTGAGATATGCCAGCTGAGGGTTCTAACATTTTGGAAATGCCAGAAAAATGCTCAAACATCTCTGACATGCCAACAAAGAATTAAAAAATCTTGGACATGCCAGCAGAAGGCTCTAACATCTTTGACGTGCCAGCAGAGGTTTCAAATATCTTATACATGGCTGTAACATTTGGGACATGCTAGCAGTCAGCTCTATATCTTGAGACATGCTGGCAGAGGGCTCTAACATCTGGGAAATGCCAGCAAACTGTTCTAATAACTAGGACATGCCAGCTGAGGGCTCTAACATTTGGGACATTCCAGCAGAGGGAGCTAACAACTGAGACATGCCAACAGAGGGATCCAACTTCCAGAACATGCCAGAAGAGGAATGTAACATCTTGGACACGCCAGCCAAGCACTGAAACTTGTCAGACATGCCAGAAGAGTGCTCTAATATCTTAGACATGCCAGCCGGGGGCATAGAAAATTGGGACATGCCAGCTGGGAGCTCTAACATTTTGGTCATGCCAGTAGAGGGCTCAAACATCTTCGACATGACAGCAGAGTTGCTCTAACATGTGAAACATGCTATCAAGGGGCTCTAACATCTTGGACATCCCAGAAGAGTGCTCTAACATCATCTTAAACATGCTAGCAGAGGATTCTAACATCTTGGACATGCAAGAGGGTTCTAACATCTTCGACATGCAAGCCAAGCACTCTAACATCTTGGACATGCAAAGGGGCTCACACATCTGGTACATGCTAGCAAAGGGCCCACAAATCCGGGACATGCCAGCAGAGGGCTCAAACATCTGGGGCATGACAACAGAGGGCTTAAACATCTGGGGCATTCCAGCAGAGAGTTCTAACATCTCAGACATGCCAGCTAATTACACTCACATCTTGGAAATGCTAGCAGGGGATCATACATTTAGGACATGCCAGCAGACAGCTCTCAAATTTGGCGCATGCCAGCAGAGGGCTCAAACATCTGGGATTTCCAGCAGAGGGTTTTAACATCTCAGACATGCTAGCCATGCACTCTCACATCTTGGAAATGCCAGCAGAGGACTCTAACATTTTGGAAATGTCAGAGGAGGGCTCATTTGGTACTTGCCAGTAGAGGGCTCAATGGTCTTACACATGCAAGCATGGACTCAAATGTCTGGTCCATGCCAGCAAAGGCTTTACACATCTGGGACATGCAAGCCAAGTACTGTAATATCTTGGACATGCCAACCAAACACTAAAACATCTTGGACATGCAAGAGGGTTCTAATATCTTGGATATGCCAGCAGGGGCTCACACATCCGGGACATGCTAGTAGATGGCTCTATTATCTTGGACATGCCAACATGCCAGCTGGGGACTTAAACATATAGGGCATGCCAGCAGAGGGCTCAACCATCCGGGACATGCTAGATTGGAGTTCTTTATCTGGGACATGCCAGCAGGGGGATCTAATATCTGGGACATGCCAGCAGGGTGTAAAGGATCTGCCAGGCACAGCTTCGGGGTTAACTTCCATAGGTAATCAGTCTTCACCTGAGTCTATCTCTCTGAGACTGACTCCAGCTTCCACCACTCAGGCTGGCAGGCTTAGGAGTGGGAGAGCCTATCGCAGCCTGGCCAGACTCAGCTAGCTCCCGCCCTCTGTCTATTTATACCTGCCTTTCCTGTTCCTCCTTGCTTGTGATTCTTTCCATGTGGTTTCCTGGCCCAGCTACAGCTCCTAACAATTTGATCCTGCTCCATTCTGACCCTGGCTTTCTGACTACTCTTCTGCTCTGCGTTTGGTACCTCGTGCTCTCCTGGTTTGACTTGGCTCGTTCACCACTCTGTTGCTCACGGTGTTGCCGTGGGCAACTGCCCCTTTCCCTTTGCTTTATATTCCCTTGTATGTTTGTCTCGTGCACTTACTGAGCGTAGGGACCGCCGCCCAGTTGTACCCCGTCGCCTAGGGCGGGTCGTTGCAAGTAGGCAGGGACAGAGTGGCGGGTAGATTAGGGCTCACTTGTCCGTTTCCCTACCCCTATCATTACACAGGGGCTCACACATCCGGGACATGCTAGTAGATGGCTCTATTATCTTGGACATGCCAACATGCCAGCTGGGGACTTAAACATATAGGGCATGCCAGCAGAGGGCTCAACCATCCGGGACATGCTAGATTGGAGTTCTAACATCTCAAACATACCAGCCAAGCACTCTAACTTTTTTAACATGCCAAAAGAGGGTTCTAACATCTAGGACATGCCAGCAGAGGGCTCTAACATCTGGGACATGCCAGCAGGGGGTCATACATCTAGGACATGCTAGCAGATAGCTTTCACATTTGATACATGCCAGCAGAGGGCTCTAACATCTGGGACATGCCAGCAGAGGGGGTTAAACATCTAGGACAAACCAGTGACAGATCTTACATTTGGGATATGCCAGCAGTGGGGTCAAACATCTGGGATATGCCAGCAGAGGATTCCAAGATCTTTCACATGATAGCAGAGCGCTCACACATCTTCGCCATGCCAGCAGGGATCTCAAACATATGGGACATGCCAGCAGAGGAATGTTGGGTTGCTCAAAAATCTGGAACATGCCTACCTAGCACGCAAACACATTAAAAATGCCAGTAGAGGGCTTTAAATTCTTGGAGATGCCAGCAGGGGGTTCTAATATCTGGGGTATCCAAGCAGGGGGCTTTAACATCTCCGACATGCCAGCAGAGGGTTAAACATCTCGAACATGACAGCAGGAGGCTCAAATATCTGGATCATGCCAGCAGAGGGTTTCAACATCACAAACAAGCCAGCAAACAACTCTAATATCTGAAAAATGCCAGCAGAGGGTTAACTTTTTTTTAACATGCACTCTGTTATTTTGGACATGTCAGCAGGGGCTTCTAACATCTTGGACATGTCAGAGAGGGCTCTAACATTTAGGTCATGCCAGCAGAGGATTCTAACATCTTGTACATGTCAGACAAGCACTCTAACATCTCGGACATGCCGGCAGAGGGCTTACGCATCTGAGATTTGCCAGTGGACGGACCTAACATCTTAGGGCTCAAACATCTTTGACAATCCAATCGGGTCCAGTCTCAAACATCTGGGACATACCAGTAAAGAGCTTTATTATCTTGGACATGCCAGCAGAGGGCGCTAACATTTGGGACATGCTAAAGAGGGCTCTAACATTCAGGACTTGCCAGCAAAGGGCTCACACATCTGGGACATGCCAGCAGCGGTTTCTAATATCTTGGACATGCCAGCCAAGTACTTTAACATTTTGGACATGCCAGCCAAGCCCCTTTCTTTGGGCTACATCTAAGCACGCATAGAGGATCCAACTTTCAGAAGCTCTCAGTCTGGGATATGTATATCTTGAGACAATGCCACAAGTTTAGTGTCTGTTAGCACCTTTTCTCCTCTGAGGTAGGTTGGCTTAGAAGGCTGGCAGAACCATCTCATGATTAATATTATGGAGGAAAGGACATTTTTGTCTGAATAAAGCAAAAGTCGATAACACAAAAACAACAAAACCTGACTATGTCTCTATCTCACGCTACTAACTGTTGCCTCTTATCTGTGTGCTGAACTTGGATTGTTGTCTGACTACGCCTCTGCATCACACTACAACATCTTGTCGCTTATCTGGGTACCGAAAATGGACTGTATCCTGACCATGTCTCTGCCTCGCGCTACAACCTAATGTTATGTGTGTACCGATCCTGGACTGTTACTTGACTACTTAGCAAACTCCTGTCTGATTATTTCAGCCACTAGACTCCAAAGCTGCTACAGACCTTGAGAGAATAGTGTAGGCAAATATGAAGTCCCCTGGAACAGGTTTTGACAACAATGATGCAAGAAATAGCCGAACTTCAAGAATTTAGCACCACTTATCAAGAAGATTTTCTGCTTCTGGGTGTGCGTGTCTCAGCACCAACACTAAAGTTCAGTGATGATCATTGCCATTTCCAAGGTTTCCTCATTAGAGAAGGGCGAATCGATTCTACACAAATAAAATTTGTTACGATTTTCGCGAATGCAAAACTTCATTCTGCACAATTCACTCAAAATGGTGAATGCAGATCAGAAGAAGACAAGAAGACAGACAAGGGGGATCACATGACCCCGGTAGGCGGCCCGGTGGGCTTCCCCATAATGCCTTGCAGACAGCCCTCTCTCTAGCACAGTCAATCATTAGGGGTATAGATGTGAGTTACTGATGACTCCTTGGATGACAATCACACAAGTTATAACCACTATAAACAGCCCAACCAGGAAATGCTGCTGCTTTGTGTCTGGGGATACAGATAGGAGAGACAGGATGTCAGACATAAAGTGAGAGATAGTAAAACACAGAATACAGATAGATAGTGACAGTGTCAGGGAGTGTGTTTCATAGTGAGGAGAAGAGAATAGATAGTTAGAAAGATAGATATATTTTAGAAAGCGAATAGAGTGCTCTGAGTGAGTGCTGCTGCAGCAATACAATCCTAAGGGTATGTGCACACAACCAATTTTCAGGCGTAATGGAGGCGTTTTACGCCTCGAATTATGCCTGAAAAGATGGTTCCAATACGTCGGCAAACATCTGCCCATTGCTTACGATGTTCTGTGCAGACGAGCTGTCATTTTAAGCGTCGCTGTCAAAAGACGGCGCGTAAAATTACGGCCGCGTCAAAGAAGTGCAGGACACTTCTTGGGACGTTTTTGGAGCCATTTTTCATTGACTCCAAGGAAGAACAGCTCCAATTACGTCCGTAAAAGACGCCGCGAAAAACGCGAGTACATGCAATTACATCTGAAATTCAGGAGCTGTTTTCTCATGAAAATAGCTCCATAATTTCAGACGTAATTGGCGTTGTCGTGTGCACATACTCTTACATTAATTTGTGAATCACCAATCTTCACCACATTATTCACAAATCTACTTTAATAATATTAATACTGGTGCTGATAGAGTGCAAAAGATGGGTGTAAAAGAAACAGACTCCCTCCCCCCACTCATGACATCTTCTGATAGGTGTAGCACACTGCACATCTAAATATGAATGAAATCACTTTATTACTACAATACAAACTACAAAAAATGCAAAGTATAAAGCAAATAGACAAAATCTAAAAACACTTAAAAATGCACAAATATGTGCTGGACCCCAGTCCTGGCCCCTGGTTAGGCCACAGGACGATCACTCATGGGAAAAATACTAATTATATAGCATACACCACCGATCTATGAGATATGCATCTTGGGTTAAAATAACCCTATGTACACAAACATGTCTCCCTATAACGATGTATGAGGTTAAAAACCTCTATGATAATGCAAGGTATCAAACAAATGCATATACAATGTACTAATAAAGTGTACCAAAATACAACTGTGAGAGAGAGGGCGGTGGTGGCGGTGGTGGCTATATCACCATGAGGATCAAAAGATTGATCCATTCCAGCTTCGTCAGGAATGAAGTCCTAGTCGCAAAAAGCCTGTTTAAGCTCTTCCCGACATTTGACATATCCATATGCCAAAGTCGGGTAGGGGAAGTATGGAACGGGCTCACGGAGTGAACCCGCTCCATACGATGCCGGTATCGGCTGTATGTTACAGCCTACACTTCAGAGTAACAAGCGGGATCGCGCTTGTTTAACTCGTTAAATGCCGCGGTCAATACCGACCGCAGCATTTAAATAGTTAGAAAGAGGAGGGCAACCCCCTCTAATAGCTCATCGTGCCTCCCGCAATGCAATCGCGGAGTGGCGATGGTTGCTATGGCTGCCTGGGGGCCTAATGAAGGCCCCCAGGTCCGCCATCTTTGTGCTCCTATTAAGTCCTGCCTTACACTTAGGTTTTTACTTGTAAAAGTAGTAAAATATAGAAAGATCTATATATATTTGGTATCGCCGTAATCGTATTGATCCACAGAATAAGGTTAACATGTTGTTTTAATTGCACAGTGAATTCTGTAAAAACAATAGAGGAATCACTGTTTTTTTCATTTTCTACCCCACAAATAATTTTTTCCCGTTTCCTAGTACATTATATGGCACAATAAATGGTGCTACGAAAAACTACAACTCGTCCTGCAAAAATCAAGCCCTCATAGGACTATATAGACGGAAAAATAAAAAAGTTATGGCTATTGGAAGGTGGGGAGGACAAAATGAAAATCTGAAAAAGGGCTGTGGCGGGAAGGGGTTAAATAATGATACATGTAACGTCAGGTTGCTAAATATGGCTACACAAGTCATGATTTGTATGCAAAATAGCCCGATTCTGTTTTTGACAGGGTTTTTTACAGGCAGGTCTCCGGGATTGCGATGGGAGCACACTTTGCGCCATCCTACACCAAACCCTTTTTTGGTTGTGGGAGAGCGAGTGCATGTACCCATTGCGGCCCTTTAAGGACCATATCATTATTGTTTGTTTTTTTTGTCATGTACAGAGGAGTCCTGCCTGGCATTTATTTCCACTCTCAATGTGAACACTTGGAACGTCAAACTGACACATCAGGTATCCAGCTCAGTTGTTGACTTTCTGGATGTTAAGGCACATCTACATAACGGCAGGGCAGTCACTAAATTTTTCGGAAAGCTACTGCAACTAATAGCTTTTCTCAAGCTTCCATCCACAACTTACAAAAAATGTAGTTCCAGTAGGACAATTTCTCAGAAAATTGGATTTTTCAGACGAGGCCACTGACCAGACACAGAGGTTAAAAAAACTGGGTTATTCCCCAAAGACAATTTCTACAGCGTATCAGAGTGCTTGAAATAGTGACAGACACACTTTACTTCAATCTAATTCACGAACCTGGGATCAATCGGTAAGATTAGGCACTACTTTTAATAACCAATGGCATGACATTCAAAGCATTATGGGATCTCACTGGGATGTCCTGTGTACCGATCCGCGCATTTCTCAATACATTACAAGTAAACCCACTCTTACGGCACGACGAGCCAGGAATCTGAAGGATAACCTTGTCAGGAGTTACTTTTGACACCCAACGACTTCCTCTGGATGAGGACAGATACTTAAGAGCTCTTACCCCTTGTGGCGATTGTAACATCTGAAAATACATGGAACCTAGGGCGGAACTTACAAATCTGTGGAACTTGACTACACACAAATTAAAACATCATGTTAATTGCAGTAAATCTTGTGTTGCATATGCTTTAATTTGTTCCTGTCCTAAGGTGTACTCGGGCGAAACTACTCAGGAGTTATGAAAAAGAATCCAGAAACACATTTTAATCATTGCACTGGCAACAAGGGACCAAATTCAAGAAAAAACCTTGACCTCAGTAGCGGAACACTTCCTGAAACATCATGGAGGTAAGACAGATGGTTTGAGGGTGTATGGGATTGACAGGGTCCAGACAAATGTCAGGGGCGGTGATCCTAATTTTTTACTATATTCCTAGGGGCAATAGGGGAGGGGGTTGTAACCGTAAGTTAACAGTATATATATTTATTTAAAAGAAAGGGCTAAATAACCAGGGTGGGATGGGGGGGGGGGGGGGTCACATGCGTTGGACGGGTTATTTTGGGATGCGTTTGTGAGTGTGTTTGTGTGGGGAAAAGGGAAAATGTTGGGAAGGTTGGGGGGAGTTCCTCACCTGTCACCATTTTATTTGAATTTACTAATCCAGTTTTGTCCTTCATCAATGCACATGAACATTTTATTAACATTTCATGCTCTTCCCCGTTTTTGCTTCACTATATGCTTACTATATTTTATCATAATTTTCCCTTTTCATGCATTGCTGTACACATTATTATATAAATTACACTACCCTTATATAGGGCATTTGTCACTTATATATATGAGGGTGAGTTAAAAATTATTCACATTTTGGCTATGCATTTTTAGGTGTTTTTCGATTTGGTCTGCTTGCTTTATTTTTTGCATTTTTGTATTTTGTATTGTGGTAATAAAGTGAATTCATTCATATTTAGATGTGCAGTATGTTATACGTGTGTCCTTACTTTACACATTTTTTACATGTTTATTGCACACGTTGACTTGGGACTCTTCCAATATCAGTTTGTGGTGCCCGCTACTCTCTTTATTATCTTCTGACAGGTGGACATTAACTTTAAGTGCATTTTCTACTGGGCTGCGCAACCCAAGAACTCATAGACGGTAAGCATGGGTGTAACTATGGTCGTGGCAGCCAGAACAGCTAGTGTGGGGCCTAGACTTTGAGGGGGTCCACTCAGGTTCAAGAATATTTGTCCTTTTTGTGAGTGAATAAGAATTTCGTTGCTTTTTGCTCTCTAGCACTATTTATGTGTATTCGCTGATATGTGGCACTATTATTCATACGTTAATTACTGTTGCTTATGTGGCAGTTTCATTTTCCTGTTAATAGGTGGCGGGGACCACCTTGTTTTGACATGAGAGCCTATTAATTCTAGTTACGACCCCGACTAGCAATCTACAAAGGAAAAATGAGACGTTCAAGATGGTATCAATTGCACGGCCAATAGAACTGAATGGGTCTGTAATTGCGGACCGTATTACTGTCCGCAATTATGGAGAAATTTTACATTCGTGTGCATGGGGCCTAACATCCATAAAGGACAATCTATGGACACTCTATGCACATTAAAGCCTATGATATATGGATCTGCATCTACAATTTTTGTGTATTTCTATAATTTTGTGATATTCATACATCTGGTAGTGTGTGTGTGTGTGTGTGTGTATATATATATATATATATATATATATATATATATATATATATATATAATATATAAAAAATATATACAGTGAAGGAAATAAGTATTTGATCCCTTGCTGATTTTGTAAGTTTGCCCACTGTCAAAGACATGAACAGTCTAGAATTTTTAGGCTAGGTTAATTTTACCAGTGAGAGATAGATTATATAAAAAAAAAAAAAGAAAATCACATTGTCAAAATTATATATATTTATTTGCATTGTGCACAGAGAAATAAGTACTTGATCCCTTTGGCAAACAAGACTTAATACTTGGTGGCAAAACCCTTGTTGGCAAGCACAGCAGTCATATGTTTTTTTGTAGTTGATGATGAGGTTTGCCCACATGTTAGATGGAATTTTGGCCCACTCCTCTTTGCAGATCATCTGTAAATCATTAAGATTTCGAGGCTGTCGCTTGGCAACTCGGATCTTCAGCTCCCTCCATAAGTTTTCGATGGGATTAAGGTCTGGAGACTGGCTAGGCCACTCCATTACCTTAATGTGCTTCTTTTTGAGCCACTCCTTTGTTGCCTTGGCTGTATGTTTCGGGTCATTGTCGTGCTTCAAGACCCAGCCACGAGCCATTTTTAATGTCCTGGTGGAGGGAAGGAAGTTGTCACTCAGGATTTGAGAGTACATAGCTCCATCCATTCTCCCATTGATGCGGTGAAGTAGTCCTGTGCCCTTAGCAGAGAAACACCCCCAAAACATAATGTTTCCACCTCCATGCTTGACAGTGGGGACGGTGTTCTTTTTAGTCATAGGCAGCATTTCTCTTCCTCCAAACACGGCGAGTTGAGTTAATGCCAAAGAGCTCAATTTTAGTCTCATCTGACCACAGCACCTTCTCCCAATCACTCTCAGAATCATCCAGATGTTCATTTGCAAACTTCAGACGGGCCTGTACATGTGCCTTCTTGAGCAGGGGGACCTTGCGGGCACTGCAGGATTTTAATCCATTACTGCGTAATGTGTTACCAATGGTTTTCTTGGTGACTGTGGTCCCAGCTGCCTTGAGATCATTAACAAGTTCCCCCCGTGTAGTTTTCAGCTGAGCTCTCACCTTCCTCAGGATCAAGGATACCCCACGAGGTGAGATTTTGCATGGAGCCCCAGATCGATGTCGATTGACAGTCATTTTTTATGTCTTCCATTTTCTTACTATTGCACCAACAGTTGTCTCCTTCTAACACAGCATCTTACTTATGGTTTTGTAGCCCATTCCAGCTTTGTGCAGGTCTATGATCTTGTCCCTGACATCCTTAGAAAGCTCTTTGGTCTTGCCCATGTTGTAGAGGTTAGAGTCAGACTGATTCATTGAGTCTGTGGACAGGAGTCTTTTATACAGGTGACCATTTAAGACAGCTGTCTTTAATGCAGGCCCCAAGTTGGTTTGGAGAGTGTAACTGGTCTGGAGGAGGCTGAACTCTTAATGGTTGGTAGGGGATCAAATACTTATTTCTCTGTGCACAATGCAAATAAATATATATAATTTTGACTATGTGATTTTCTTTTTTTTTTATATATAATCTATCTCTCACTGGTAAAATTAACCTAGCCTAAAAATTCTAGACTGTTCATGTCTTTGACAGTGGGCAAACTTACAAAATCAGCGAGGGATCAAATACTTATTTCCTTCACTGTATGTGCTGCGAGAGAGAAACATATACAATGTTTGTGAACATACATTGACTATAAGTATAGTTCATTGCTGCTTAGTGAATAGGGTATCATACATTGACAGAAAATTAAACTACCATCTTGAGGATGTGGGAGCTTAATCTACCACACACAAACAGTTATTCCAGCATTGAATTTCCAAAAACATCTAGTCCAGTACAGGAGGAAGCCATGAATCACAAATAAACACATGTTTTCCATGATAAGATGGGTGATAATTTTGAAGGCTTCCTGGAAATTTTCGCTGCTAAAAGAGATTAGAGGAGTTGTGTTATGCTAGACAGCTTTTGTTATGTAGGAGCTTTTGTGGAAAATTTTAAGTTTGTGAACACTACAGGTAGATATATATGATGTTAACCTGTGTCAACCATATACAAAATCATAGAGGACTCTAATTAAACCTTCATACAACATAGCATCATTTTCATGTTTTAAGAATTTCTGCTTATAGAACTTAGATTTACTAATAATTATTGCTGGACATTGAAGTTCTTGTGTATTAGTACATAATGATTTGCTTTTATGAAGAGGTGAGTAGAAGTCTAGACAGAGCGGCCGCTGTGGATATTGTATTTTAGAACTTTGCAAAAAAATTTGACACTGTCCCTTATAGATGCCTATTGGGTAAATTAAGTTCCATAGGTTTAGAGAGTATAGTTTGTAATTGGATCGAAAATTGGCTCAGAGTTGTGGTCAATGATTCCTACTCTGAATGGTCACCGGTTAAAAGTGGTGTACCCCAGGGTTCACTGCTGGGACCAGTGACGTAGCTAGGAGGGTAGGGGGGCCTGTGCCCCGAGTGCAACTAGGGGGAAGGTTAGGGGGATGCGCTGGCCATATATGGACAGTGATGTCAGGGGATCCTCCTGAAGCCGAATCCCCGGCCAGAGCATTGACGATGCTCTGGCTACGGATTTCGCTCCTGGAGAAGCCCCTGACGTTACTATCCGGCGAGTCCCAATGCGCTATGTTCAGGGAGGGCGGTAGTGCTATGTACAGGGAGGGGGTAGTGCTTTGTACAGGGGGGTAGTGTTATCTACAGGGGCGTGGTACTATCTACAGAGGGGGGCTGTGTGGCTTTATCTACAAGGGTGGGGTGTGGCACTATCTACAAGGGGGGTGTTTGCCATAATCTACAAGGGGGGTGTTTGCCACAATCTACAAGGGGGTTTGTGGCACTATCTCCTAGACGGGAGTGTGGCAGTATCTACAAGGGCATGTGTGTGGCACTATCTACTAGGGGTGAGGAGTGTGGCATTATCTACAGGGGGTGTTGTGTGGCACTATCTACAAGGGGGGCTTTGTGACAGTATCTCCAGGTTGTTTGCGTGTGACACTAACTACAGGGGTGTGTGTTTGGTACTATCTACATGGGGGTGTTTGTGGCACTATCTACTAGGGGGAGTGTGGCACAATTTACAGGGGGTGTGTGTGGCACTATCTACAGGGGGCGGCTGTATGGCAGTATCTGCAGGGGGCTGTGTGGCACTATCTACAAGGGGGGAGTGTGGCACTATCTACAAGGGGGCTGGCACTATCTACAAGGGGGGTGTGGCATTATCTACAGGGGACTGTGTGGCACTATCTACGAAGGGGAGCTGTGTGGAATTATCTACAAGAGGAGGCTGTTCATTATGTCACCATATAGTCTCATTAGCCTTAGTTATACAATCAGTTTTATTTTATTTTAATATATTGTTAGGTTAACTACCTTATATACGTATATTAGTTGTAAAATGTTCAAATGGTTTTATGCTCGTGTAACATAAAACATTTTTTTTTTTAATTACACCTCATTGATTGATATAGAAATTATTCATGGCAAGGGGGAAGGAGATGTCGGGAAAGAAGTTGGGGCGGGGGGGGGGGGCGCCAAACTGAATCTTTGCACCGAGTGTTGGAGAACCTAGCTACCCCTCTGGGACCACTATTATTAAATTTATTTATTAATGATGTAGAGGATGGGATTAATAGCTCTGTTTCTATTTTTGCAGATGACACCAAGCTATATAGTCAAGTTCAGTCTATGAAAGTTGTTCATAAATTACAAGCCGATTTGGACACATGTTTGGGCATCCACTTGGCAAATGAGGTTTAAAGAGGCTCTGTTACCAGATTATAAGTGCCCTATCTCCTACCTAATCTGATCGGCGCTGTAATGTAGATAACAACAGTGGTTTTTATTTTGAAAAACGATCATTTTTGAGCAAGTTATGAACAATTTTAGATTTATGCTACTTAGTTCTTAATGACTAACTGGGCGTTTTTTAACTTTTTTACCAAGCGGGCGTTGTAAAGAGAAGTGTATGACGCTGACCAATCAGCATCATACACTTCTCTTCATTCATGCCCAGCTTGTTTTCACTGCACAGCGTGATCTCGCGAGATCACGCTGTGACGGGACTTCCTCAACAGGTTCTTCATCGGAGCCATGGAAGACTGAACAGACATCGCCTCCAGCCGCTGCAGATTCAGATAAACGTCCTGGCACGGCTGGAGGCGGTCTGTTG
Source organism: Rhinoderma darwinii (assembly GCF_050947455.1). NCBI lineage: Eukaryota > Metazoa > Chordata > Amphibia > Anura > Rhinodermatidae > Rhinoderma > Rhinoderma darwinii. The sequence goes on from NC_134693.1 coordinate 49,687,002, forward strand.
ACTCTTCCATCGCTCCGGTGAAGGACCTGTGGGAGGAAGTCCCGTCACAGAGTGATCAAGCGAGATCACGCTGTGCAGTGAAATAAGCTGGGCTCGAAAGAAGAGAAGGGTATGACGCTGATTGGTCAGCGTCAAACACTTCTATTTACAACACCCACTTGGTAAAAAGTGCCCAGTTGGTCATTAAGAACTAATTAGCTTAAATCTAAAATTGTTCATTACTTGCTAAAACATGATAGTTTTTCAATATAAAAACCACTGTTGTTATCTACATTACAGCGCCGATCAGATTAGGTAGGAGATAGGGCACTTATAAACTGGTGGCAGAGCCTCTTTAAAGTGGATACATGTAAAGTTTTGCATCTGGGTACCAACAATCTGCATGTATCATTTGTCTTACAGGAAGCAAAACTGGGAGAGTCACTTGTTGGGATGGATCTGGGTTACTTGTAGATCATAGACTAAATAACAGCATGTAATGTCAATCAGCTGCTTCTAAGGCCTGCAAGATAATATTGTGTATCGAAAGAGCCAGTATTTATAATTTTTTAGTTACACAGAACACCGGTATTTATGCAATAAATTGGTGCTAGCACAGATAACTTCCCAAAATGCAACATGGAGAGATCAGATTGGATACACATTGGAGATGTCCGAAACTTCACACATACTGGACAGGAATGCTGGGGAAAATAAATTAGATTTTTAAAACAGAGATGTTAATGAATCTGGGGTATGTATACTAGGTAACATCAAATCTGGAGCGCTAGCATATTTAATTATTTAGTTCTCCTCCAGTCCATCTCCTCTCCATAGGGGTGGGGAACAAATGGGGAGGGTTAATATTATAAAAAAATTTTTGGTAATGTAATATTATGATATATTTATATTCAATAAAAAAAAGAAAAAAAAAAAGAGGTATGGACTCGCAGGACAGGGATGTAATATTACCACTTTACAAAGCATTAGTGAGGCCTCATCTAGTCTATGCAGTTCAGTTCTGGGCTCCAGTTCATAGAAAGGATGCCCTGGAGTTTGTGAAAATACAAAGAAGAGCAACTAAACTAATACAGGGCAGGGAGAATCTAAGTTATGAGGAAGGTGAAAAGAATTAAACCTATTTAGCCTTAAAGAGAGACGAATAAGGGGGGACGTGATTAACTTGTATAAATATATGAATGGCACATACAAATAATATGGTGAAATCCTGTTCCATGTAAAATCCCCTCAAAAGACAAGAGGGCACTCCCTCCGTCTGGAGAAAAAAGGTTCAATCTCCAGAGAGCTCCTATGTAAATGTATAGAATTCTTGTTTGAATGTTGATTTTTTTTTAAAAAAAACCAAAACCTTTCTCTGGCTCAATAGGATTAAAACAAAGTTCTATAATTGATCCCTTTCCTTTCTCCCATCCCATGGTTGAAATTGAAGGACATATGGCTTTTTCAACTGTACTATGTAATAATGTTTTAGGGGAATTTTGCCACTGTGTACAAATCTTTAATTGGATATGTAATTACATTTTGAGTCTCATGGACTTACATAGAGAAACCGGCTTCTGGTCCACACATAAGATGCTGTGTGAATTGGCAAGCCAGTTTACAGATCACGTCACCGCACGGGGGAGCCGAACGAGCCCGCTTTTTGTATAATAGACTCTCGGTGAGCAAATAAATATCATTTAGATGTGCAAGATGGCCATTAAAAACAGGCAAAGAAATAAAAATTACATGGGAGTTCTTCTTTAAGCATACAAATTAAAGACTGTGTTAAAACTATGTCACTCTTTTCCATTCATCTGGTTTCTCTTTTTTCTGGCAGTCTTGTAAGGTTGGCCAGGGTAGTATACGGCCCTATGCAGGTGTGTGGCGGTAAAGATGGCATGGACAGGAGATTTTTGCGGTAATTCATCTTTACTAGGCTGGTATTCACGGCACAGAAAAAACAACACTTCTCAATATTTGAGGCACAGTTCTCCGCTCAGGCAGGCAGATGAATGCTGGCTCACACTTTGTTGCACACCTCCCTGATTCAGGCCTACTAGGCCACAAATGACTGCATAGTACTGGCTGCATTGGCTTCCACTCACCTCAGCTGACGCATATGGGGAGGCGTTTGCCCACAACCCACCGCTGCTCAGATAACTGTGCACACATGGGAAGGCTACTGCCCGTCACACGAAATACCATACCTCCCCACTTTCAAGTATCGCAAGAGGGGTAATTTTTTTTCCTTTTAAGCCACGCCTCTAATCCCGCCTATACACACCTGGTTCAGCCCTCACAGTATCATGCTCCCATAGTGGCTCCCCACAGTATAATGCCCCCATAGAACCCCCACACACAGTATAAAGGACCTATAGCTGCCCCCATGCAGTATAATGCCCCATAGTGCCTCCCCCACAGTATAATGCCAAATAGCTGCCCCACATAGTATAATGCCCTATAGATGCACCCATACAGTATAATGTCCACACAGATGCCCCATACATTATAAAGCCCACACAAATTCCCCCATGCAGTATAATGCCCCATAGCTGCCCCATACAGCATAATGCCCCCATAGCTGCCCCATACAGTATAATGCTCACACAGATGCCTGATACAGTATAATGCCCCATATATGGACAGTGACGTCAAGGACTTTTCCAAGATGGGAGTCCCCGGGCCAGAAAGCTTGTGTTGCTCTGGCAGGGGACTCCATAGTTGAAAGCCCGATATCACTTTCCATGTATGGACAGTGGTGTCAAGGGCTTCCTCGGGCTCAGAGCTCCTCCGCTTTGTACTAAACCTGAAGCAGGGAGCTGACGGTTTCTTTTTTCAGCATTGGATTCAACTGTATGTGCATCCTAAGTTGACACCGGGACGTACCAGCGGCCACGTGGGACTCCGGGACTCTGACCGGAATCCGGGACTGTCCCGTTAAATCCGGGATGGATGGGAGGTATGCAACACACTCCAGGACCTACAGACTCAGGCCCAATGCATGTGCCATCGCTTATACAACTCACTCTCAGCAGCCCCAGGGTATCTCCACAGCTTTCTCTCAGCAGCTCCACACAGCTCACTCTCAGCAACATTCTTTTAGCCAGGTTCCTCCAATTACACCCAGACGTTGAACACTGCTTGGCGGGAACACGGCCGCTTTATAAAAGAGGCACCATCCCCTGCGTCAGGACATTGCATGGTGCTGGCACAATTATGGCCTACATAAAATTCAGCAAAGATGGTGCCAAAGCAATCCAGCCACCAGTGAGACAATAAATTGCCTGTACAAATAAACGTCATAACGTTATAGTGCAATAAACATCAGCATCACAACATAAGTAAATATAACAGGCCGAACTGGCCACTCCTGTGCTGGAATGTCACCTAGGGGAATAAAATAGCACAGATAGTACACCTTAAAGGCACAGTGCATAAAAAAATAGACCAGAATTTGGCATATATTTAAATTTACATAAAGGCAATGCAAAATCCCCTTTAAGTGTTGGAAATTCTCCCCCACGCCCTTACAGTCTGTAGCACTTTTCTTGCCATAAAAAAAAGAAAAACAGAAAGCCGATATACCCCATTATAAAGCAGTGGGTTCCGTTAAATTTATCATAGCTGCCACAGCACTGTTAACAACAAAAGCCATAATAGTAGCGTGTACAAAGCCTAAACTATGAACAAAGCCTAAACTATCCCGGTCATACTAAAATTTTTATCTGCTTGTGGCCATTAACAACTGCAGATATTAGTACTGTTCAAAGACGCTGCTCCATTTACTCACAGTAAGTAGAGATTGTAGAAATTATGAGGAATTGAAAAACAAAATCTATTAGAATGCTGAATGCATTTTATTCACATAAAACCAAAAAACCTCAATGCAATAGATCAGACGTAACCATTTGATGAGATATCTGCAGCAACATCACTGACACATTTAAAGAGGCTCTGTCACCAGATTTTGCAACCCCTATCTGCTATTGCAGCAGATCGGCGCTGCAATGTAGATTACAGTAACGTTTTTATTTTTAAAAAACGAGCATTTTTGGCCAAGTTATGACCATTTTTTTGTTTATGCAAATGAGGCTTGCAAAAGTACAACTGGGCATGTTTACAATAAAAGTGCAACTGGGCGTGTATTATGTGTGTACATCGGGGCATTTTTACTTCTTTTACTAGCTGGGCGTTAGGAATGGGAGTGTATGATGCTGACGAATCAGCATCATCCACTTCTGTTCGTTAACACCCAGCTTCTGGCAGTGCAGACACACAGCGTGTTCTCGAGAGATCACGCTGTGACGTCACTCACTTCCTGCCCCAGGTCCTGCATCGTGTCGGCCACATCGGCACCAGAGGCTACAGTTGATTCTGCAGCAGCATCAGCGTTTGCAGGTAAGTAGCTACATCGACTTATGCTGCTGCAGAATCAACTGTAGCCTCTGGTGCCGATGTGTCCTCGTTCGTCCGACACGATGCAGGACCTGGGGCAGGAAGTGAGTGACGACACAGCGTGATCTCTCGAGAACACACTGTGTGTCTGCACTGCCAGAAGCTGGGCGTTGTGAAGAGAAGTGGATGATACTTCTCGTCAGAACGCCCAGCTAGTAAAAGAAGTAAACACGCCCCGATGTACGCACATAATACACGCCCAGTTGGACTTTTACTTTAAAAACGCCCAGTTGGACTTTAGCAAGCCTCATTTGCATAAATACAAAAATGGTCATAACTTGGCCAAAAATGCTAGTTTTTAAAAAATAAAAACGTTACTCTTATCTACATTGCAGCGCCGATCTGCTGCAATAGCAGATAGGGGTTGCATAATCTGGTGACAGAGCCTCTTTAAGAACAATAATTCTTAAATTGTAGAACTTATAGAATGATAAATGTATTCAATGGTTCAGGATCACTCTAATAGCAAATGGGATAAAAAAAAACAAATTTAAAAAAAATGTCTTCATGTGATATAAGGTCTCATTCAGAAATTCAGCATCTGAAAAAAGCTATCTAATTACATTTTAATGTAAACTAATGGTTATGCATTAATTATGTATACGCCAATAGGGGGCTGTTTTGTTTATCTTTCTATGCAATTTTAGGGGCATTATTGTAACAGCATCTTTTGTAGTTTTTATGGTAAAAGGGGAAGCACATTTAAAATGGGGTAATTAATTTTTATTTAGCTAAAGCCTCATGCACACTACCACATTCGGTCCGTGATATACGGACCGCATGTCGGCAGTATTTCCCAGACTGAACACAGTTAATAGAGCCGGGCTCATAGCATCATAGTTATGTATGACGCTAGGTGTCCCTGCCTCACTGCGCTAATGTCAAGTTTTTATTTTTCCATCAATGGAGTGTTGTGAGGCCTTATTTTTTGCAGGAGTAGTTGTAGTTTCTATTGCCACTATTTAAAGTACCATTTAATCTATTGGGAAACTGAATAAAAATTCTTTATCGGGTGGAATTGGACAAAACTGTGATTCTTCCATTGTTTTTCGGGTATTGTTTTTATGTTTCACTGTGTGGTAAAGCCGACAAATTAAAGGTGTTTTCCATTTATGACATATCCACAGGATATTTTCAAAAGAAGTAGTAGGACAACAGCACACGTCTTCAAATCTTCAAAGTGGTTTTTATTGTCAAGACATCCACAATCGACAGGCAACGTTTCGACCCATAGTGAGTGAGGGGTCTTTGTCAAGCTTGACAAAGACCCCTCACTCACTATGGGTCGAAACGTTGCCTGTCGATTGTGGATGTCTTGACAATAAAAACCACTTTGAAGATTTGAAGACGTGTGCTGTTGTCCTACTACTTCTTTTGAAAATTTACATCATGCCGGAGTGGGTTTGCCTGGCTTGACAGCGTGCACCGCACCAGATTCGGGATTAGTGCTGCTTCAAAAATTATTTTTCTCTTGATATCCACAGGATATGTCATAAATGTCAGATAGATGCGGGTCCTACCTCTGGGACCCGCACCTATCTCTAGAACGGGGCCCCTAAACCCCGTTCTACCTCTTTGTGTGTCGGATGATCTCCGACCATGAAGGTGAAAACAGCTTTGACCGCTGAGCTACACTGTTTTCGTAAGCCCCATAGAACTGAATGGTAGTTACGGAAACAGCGTAGCTCACATGCTATGCTGCTTCCATAACTGCTATTCACTACTTTGGGAGTTACAGAAACAACATAGCTCAGCGAGCTATTCTGTTTTCGTAACTTCCGACCATAAAGTCAGGAGGTGCCCTGGGAGTCAGTGATAGCAGACAAAGCTAGAATGGGATTTAGGGGGCCCCGTTCTACAGATATATGCGGGTCCCAGAGGTGGGACCCGCATCCATCTGACGTTTATGACATATCCTGTGGATATGTCATAAATGTCCCTCGCGGGAAAACCCCTTTAACTTTATTCTGCGGCTCAGTACGATTACGGTGATACCAAATTTATATAGTTTTTTTTATATTTTACTACTTTTACAAAGAAAAAACTATTTTTTATAAAAAATAGTTTTTTTAACCACATTCTGAGAGCCATAACTTTTTTATTTGTTCGTCGATTGAGCAGTGTGAGGGCTTATTTTTTGTGGGACGAGCTGTAATTTTTATTGGTACCAATTTTTGGTACTTACAAATTTTGTAATATAGCTTAGACTTTTACGGATGCGGCGATACCAAGTTTGTTTATTTTTTTTATTTTTTAAAGCAAAAATGGGAAAAGGTTTTTCTTTTAGCTCTTAATCATTTTTTTTCACTTCCAAAAACTTAATGAAACTTTTTTTTACACATTTTATTAGTCCTCCTAGGGGACTTGAACCAACGATCGTGAGATTGCTTGCACAATACACTGCAAGACTAATGTATTGCAGTATATTGTAATTTTTACAGGCTTCTGTTAAACCCTGCCAGAGGCCCCTGGGATGCCATGACAACTATCGGCACATCGCGTCACAGGGGCGATGGGCTGTCGGAGGGAGCTTATTGACCGCGGCATCTAAGGGGTTAAATGACCAGGAACAGCTCGATCGCTGTTCCTGCCCATTAGTCCAGGGTTTCAGCTGTAATACACACTCCATACATCACCTCTCGCACCAGGACGTGCTATTACGTCTTGGTGTGTGAAGAGTTTAACTCCATAAAACCTGTTCTTGTTTTTTGTTGGAGGTAGGGGGTGGGGTGGTTAGAATTGAGTTGAGCAAGTTATCCTGTGCACCGGCCATGGATGTTTCTAGTCTTTGATTGCTTTAATTTGTTGGCTATATTTGCGAAGTAAAGTAAAAAAATTGTGTAGTACCGTGTTAGTCAGAAACAATTATGCAATGTTAAATACTTTTGTGTCAAAAAAGACAAAAGTATTATAGGTATGATACCTTTATTGGTTAACCCAAAAAATTATATATGCAGTACATTTCAGAGCAAAGAGGCCCCCTCGTCAGGCAAGTTTACAAATGTATGACTTAGAAAAGATCACAACATTTAGGGTCAGTTCACACGTAGTGTAAATACTGTGGATTTGCCGCAACGGAATTAGTTGTGGAATATCCGCAGCATAATACAGTAACAGCAAAGTGGATGAGATATAAACAAAACTCATCCACACATTGTGTAAATGCTGAGCGGAAAAAACGCTCAGAAATTGACATGACATGCGTTTTTTTAATCCGCAGCATGTCAATAATATTTGCGTAATTGCTGCTTATTTGTTGTGGGATTTCCCTGTTGAATTCAATGGGGAGGTAAAACCCGCAACAAATAGCAGATGCGATTCCGTCGAATAAAACGCAACTCAGAAAAAAATAAATCTTATTCTAACACAGAAGTCTGTGTTTCTTCTTCCAGGCCGGCATCCTGGGATGACTGCTGGTCACATGGGATGAAACGTCATCCCAGGGCTGCAGAGCGTCATGATATCAGGCCGTCGGAGGGACGTGTGGCCATGGTAAGTATCCTTTTTTTTTTCTATGTAGTTTTCCACAGTGGACATTCCAGCCGGAAAACTGCACCACAATTACCTGCGGCACACAGGGCGGATACGCTGTTCGCCTTAAAACTCATTTATAAACTTCGCTGACTTGTATGCCTGCATACATAATTTTTCTGGTCAGCCAATAAAGGTATCATACCTATAATACCTTTGTGTTTTTTGGCGCAAAAGTATTTAACATTGCATAATTGCCTATATTTGGTTAACTATTAGCCCAGAACGCAGTAGGTAGCAACCTCATTTGATGAATCTAGGTTGTGTGTTTTACTATGTATAAAGGTAAGTGCAAGAATCAGTGAGTGCATGAACCCTTAAGGGCTCTTTCATACAGATGTATTGTGGCTCTATAAAAGCTTTGAGTTGTACGGAGCCATAATACGCCACCCATAAATGTCTATGGGCCATAATGTACCTCCTCATGCCTCCAATTTTATATGGAGATTTTTGTTCATACATAATCTAACTGACAAATACATGGTGGCATGTACACTAGGATGCCATATTATAGAGATATGCTTCTAGAATAGGCCACCTCATAATATGGTGCTGTGAGGAAGCAGCTGACAGCAGAACATAGAGGGGCAGAGCCTAGAATGTGTCAAAAAATAAACCACATTTTGGCACAATTTGGTGCATTTCATTTTAGAACAGATGTTTACACCTCCCTATACACTTAACCCCTTCAGGACTGAGCCTGTTTTGGCCTTCAGGACGAAGCCGATTTTTCAAATCTGACATGTGTCCCTTTATGTGGTGATAACTCCGGAATGCTTTTGCCTATCAAAGTGATTCTGAGATTGTTTTCTCGTGACATATTGTACTTTATGTTACGGAAAAAATTTGGTCGATAAATTCAATATTTATTTGTAAAAAACACCAAAATTTGAAGAAAATTTGCAAAAATTAGCATTTTTCTAAATTTAAATGTATCTGCTTGTAAAACAGATAGTAATACCACACAAAATAGTTACTAGTTAACATCCCCCATATGTCTACTTTAGTTTGGCATCGTTTTTTGAACATTATTTTATTTTTCTAGGACGTTACAAGACTTAGAACTTTAGCAGCGATTTCTCATATTTTGAAGAAAATTTCAAAAGCCGATTTTTACAGGGGCCAGTTCAGTTCTGAAGTGGCTTTGAGGGTCTTATTTATTAGAAAGTCCCCATAAATCACCCCATTTTGAAAACTGCACCCCTCAAAGTATTCAAAACAGCATTCAGAAAGTGTTTTAACCCTTTAGGCGTTTCACAGGAATTAAAGCAAAGTAGAGGTGAAAGTTACAAATGTCATTTTTTTTTTACAAAATTCATTTGTAATAAAAAAAATTCTATACCACAGAAGTTTTTACCCGAGAAATGGAACTTATTATTTATTGCCCAGATTCTGCAGTTTTTAGAAATATCCCACATGTGGCCCTAGTGCGCTAATTTACTGAAATACAGGCCTCAGAAGCAAAGAAGCACCTAGTGGATTTTGGGGCCTCCTTTTTTTTAGCATATATTTTAGGTATCATGTCAGGTTTGAAGAGGTCTTGTGGGGCCAAAACAATAAAAACCCCTCAAGGAATTTATCTATGGGTATAGTTAGCATTTTGAACCCACAGTTTTTTTGCAAAATGTATTTGAATTAGTATGTGAAGATGAAAATCTACTTTTTTTCTGAAAAAAACGTAGAATTTTTTTATTTTTTTCAAGGAATAAAAGAGAAAAAACACCCCAACATATGTAAAGCAATTTCTCCCGATTACAGCAATACCCCATATGTGGTAATAAACTGCAGTTTGGACCCACAGCAGGACTCAGAAGGAAAGGAGCGCCATTTGGATTTTGAAATTCTGATTTTGCTGGAATAGTTTTCAGTGCCGTGTCGCGTTTGAATTGCACTGGAGGGAACAAAATAGTGGAAACCCCCGGAAAGTGACCCCATTTTGGAAACTACACTCATCAAGGAATTTTTCTAGGGGTAAAGTTAGCATTTTGATGCCACAGTTGTTTTGCTGAATTCATTGGAATTATTCTGTAAAGGTAAAAATCTACTTTTTTTCTGAAAAAAGGTAGCCATTTTTAATTTTTACAAGGAATAAAGGAGAAAAAGCACCCCAACATTTGTAAAACAATTTCTCCCGATTACGGAAATATGCCATATGTGGTAATAAACGGCTGTTTGGACCCACAGCAGAGCTTAGAAGGGAAGGAGCGCTATTTGTCTTTTGGAGATCAAATTTAGCTGAAATGGTTTTTGGGTGCCATGTTGCATTTGCAAAGCCCCTGAGAGGCCAAAACAGTGGAACCCCCCAAAAGTGGAAATTACACCACTTAAAGAATCTATCTAGGGGTATAGTGGGCATTTAGACCCCACAAGTCTTTTGCAGGATTTATTAGAATTAGGCCGTGAAAATGAATATCAACATTTCTTCCACTAAAATGTTGTATTTTTTCAATTTCACAAAGGATAAAGGAGAAAATGCACCCCAACATTTGTAAAGCAATTTCTCCCGAGTACGGCAATACCCCACCTGTGGTCATAAATGGTTTTTCATTAGAAAGTAATTAACCCTTTCTGGACTGATCCATTTTTTTCTTTTCCTTTTTAGTTTTTTCCTCCCCGCGTTCCAAGAGCCACAACTTTTTTATTTTTCAGTCAATAGAGCGGTATGAGGGCTTATTTATTGAGGGACGAGCGGTCGTTTTTATTGGTACCATTTTTTGGTACATACAACTTTTTGAGCACTTTTTATTACATTTTTAGGTAGAGCCAAGGTGACCAAAAAACAGTGATTTTGCCGTTTTAAATGCTTTATTTTTCACGTGAGACGCTCCATGCATCACCCCCCCCCCACACACTACGACATGCTATGTTGTGGTGCGCGCAGGGGTTAATGTGCAGCGGATGGTGCAGAGTAAAAATTACAATTTTCCACTCATATGCCATTTTAGTGCACTATATGTTATGCCCAGTTTGTGCCACTGAAGACGAATACCTCATAAAATATTAAGGGGGTTCTCCTGGGTATGGCGATGCCATATCTATGGGCGTAAACTGGTGTTTGGGCACGCTGCAGGGCTCAGAAGGGAGGGAGCAGCATTTGGCTTTTGGGGCGCAGATGTAGCTTGGTAGTAGTTCTGTTTGGGGTTTTACTGGTGTCTCAATATATAATGTGGGGGCATATGTAATCTGTGCGGGGTACATCAGGGTACATGTTATCTGTGCGGAGTACATCAGGGTACATGTCATCTGTGCGGGGTACATCAGGGTATAATAAGAGGGTATAATAATGCAGTAAATAAATAATAATCCGCAGATATGTGGCCGGTGTCGCACTGATAAAAGGCGCCCGATCTTATCCGCTTTTGGAACACTGCACATTTTGCATCGCCATATTCTGAGAGCCAGAACGGTTTTATTTTTTTTCCACCGGAGCTGGGTGAGGGTTTATTCTTTGCGGGACAATCTGTAGTTTTCATTGGTACCATTTTGGGGTACTAGAAATTTTTTTGATCACGTTTTATTCAATTTTTTGGCAAGCAAGGTGACCAAAAACCATCAATTCTGAAACTGTTTTTTATGGCGTTCACCCTGGGCTATAAATTACCATTATATTTTATACTGCGGGTCGATACGATTACAGCGATACCATACGTATATAACTTTTTGATGTTTTGCAGCGTTTGTGCAATAAAATCACTTATTTATAAAATAAATTCTTTTTTGTGTCACCGTATTCTGAGAGCGACAACTTTTTTTATTTTTCAGTCAAAAATGCGGTGTAAGGGCTTGTTTTTTGCGGGACGGGTTGTAGTTTGTATTGGTACAATTTTGGCGTACATGCGACTTTTTGATCACTTTTTATTGTCGATTTTGGGAGGGGTGGTAACCAAAAAATTGTGATTCGGGCACTGTTTTTCGTTTATTTTTTTCGCGGTGTTCACCGTGCGGGAAAAATAATATTACAGTTTTATAGTCGGGATCGTTACGAACGCGGTGATACCAAATATGTGTACTTTTTTTATCGTGTTAATTTTTTTCCTATAATAAAAGACTTATTATAGGAAAAAAAGCATTCTTTGTTTATGTCACTTCTAACTTTTATTTTTACACTTTTTCAAAACATTTTTATTATCTTTTTTTTACTTTTTTTACTTGTCCCACTAGGGGACACTTAGACTTGCAGCTCTGATCGCTGCTGGAACACATTACACTACACACGTAGTGTAATGTGTTGTAACTGTCATTGTGACGTGACCGTCACACTGACAGGAAGCAGAGGAGGAACGGCCGGAGGCTGATCCTCCGAGGCTTCCGTACATGGCAACCCGGAGGTCATTGTCTGGCCTCTGGTTGCCGTGAGAAGGATCGCCAGCCCCCGCAAATACATGTGGGGGGCTGCCGATCCGCTGTAAACCTCTTCAATGTGGGGATCGCAATCGACCACCGCATCGAAGGGGTTAATTGCCGATTTCAGCGGCGACAGGCCGCTGATCGGCAACAGGGAGAGCAGGGCTGACACCCTGCACAGTTAACCGCCGCTGCGGTGTAGCGCCGCGCGGCGGTTAACTGTCAAAGCACTGACGTTAATGAACGTCAAGGTGCGCGAAGTTACTGCACACATTGACGTTTATTAACGTCAAGGTGCGGGAAGGGGTTAAAAAAAAGTTCAGAGGAAAGGGCGGAGTTTAAAGGACAAGGGCCATGGCTTAAAATGTGCCAAATATCTGGCACAAAATTCTGTCGGAAATGAAGCTAAATCAAAGCTGCTATAAGGAAGAGAAAAGTGTCTAGCTAGATGCACCAAATTTATTACACAGCATTCACGTCTGTGATAAATGTGGTGCATGTTCTGACTGCCTGGTCTAAGTTTATACTGTCTAAGGCCCCATTTCACCGTTCACAAATATGGATCCGACCGCTATGGATACACATCCGTAGCCCCCTGCAATTGCGGTAGCGCCCATAGACTTCTATAAGTAAGTCCGTGCCGCAATTGCGTATAAGAATAGAACGTATTCTATATTTTGGTGATAATTTCTACGTTGCGGACACACATCCGTAAATATACAAAAAGGTGTGGCCATTAGAAATGAATGGGTCCGCAATTTCATCCGTAGTTACGGATGAAAACTATGGCCATGTGCACGGGGTCATAAACTTACACAGATTAGTAAATCTGGCCCAGGCATTTTTTAAATAGTCTTCATTAAAACTTTCCTACTATTTGACTGCTGTAAAGTTTTTGTAACCCCTGTAGATAGGTGGTCTCCTGCAAATTCTAAATTAAATCCGTCAAACTACTACTCCAGGTGGTTGACTCAACTGCTTTCCCCCCTGGTGGGGTTGTACACAACAGATCAGTGTTTGGAGAGGGGGAAAGCTTCCAAGTATTCAGGGAGGGAAGATCACACAAGCTGTTCGTATCATAGTGTAGATAGGGAGGAGAGCACACAGGCTATCATGATGCTTACTCTAGACTTTGATCTACTGTGTACAAACCCTTCCCCTTCCTGCTGCTATCTCTAAGGCCTGATTTACACGAGCGTGTGCGTTTTGCGCATGCAAAAAACGCGGCGTTTTGCGTGCGCAAAAGGCACATAACAGCTCCGTGTGTCATCAGCGTATGATGCGCGGCTGCGAGATTGTCGCGCAGCCGCCATCATTGTGACACTCCGTTTGGATGTTTGTAAACAGAAATGCACGTGTTGCTTTTCTGTTTACATTCAGAGTTTGACAGCTGTTGCGCGAATCACGCTGTTCGCACGGAAGTGCTTCCGTGTGACCTCCGTGATTTTGACGCACCCATTGACTTGAATGGGTGCGTGATGCGCGAACAGCGCACAAATATAGGACATGTAGTGAGTTTTTTCAGCGGACTCACGCTGAGCAAAACTCACGGACTGTCTGCATGCCCCCATAGACTTACATAGGTCCGTACGACACGCGTGAAAAGCACGTGCTTCGCACGGACGCATATTACGCTCGTGTAAACGAGGCCTAACACTGAGAGAAAAAAGGGGGAAGAGCAATTAGGTCAGCCGTCAGGAGCAGTGAACTGACGCATTTGAGTTCGAATTTGCAGGAGACAGCTGGTCTACAAGAGTTACACAGACTCTACAGCAGACAAATTGTAGGACATTTTTAATGAGGACTGTTTAGAAAGTTGCTTAATTTTGCATTCAGTATGTAGACAACCTCAGCACTCTGGATGCAAATAGTACGTAGAGATTTTGTTGCAAAAAGGTGCATTTATTCACACATAAATTTTGTGTAATGAAGTAGAGAGCGACAATATATAAGACGTTTCAGCCAAACCTTGGCCTTTGTCACCGTCGCTGTATGAGATGTAATAAAGGGGCTGTCTGCTGTAATGGCATCTGCCAGACGCTCTCTGTGGAACAAAATCTCTATGTATTATTTGCATCCAGAGTGCTGAGGTTGTGCTGAGGTTGTCTACATGCTGATTTAGGGGTTACCCAACACGAACCTCGCTTGCACCAGAATTCTGACCATAAGGAGTGCGTCTCATCTTACTTTTCTATAATTTTGCATTTAGGTAGCAAATGAACAATAAAAAAATAAATCAGTGCAAAGGTGTACATAGCCTTTAGTGTGACAAATATGCATGATGCAATTTTAATCCACTAAAATTGGATCACAATAGAAATAGATGCAATTTAATGTCAAAAATCTTTTTGACCCCTCATAAATCGCCCCATTTTAAAAACTGCACCTCTCAACGTATTCAAAACAGCATTTAACCTTTTAGATGTTTCAGAGGAATTAAAGCAAAGTGGAGGTAAAATATACAAATTTAATTTTTTTGGGCAGATTTTCAATTTTATCCATTTATTTTAGTAGCACAGCAGGTGTTAACAGAAAAACACAATGCAATATTTATTACACATATTCTGCAGTTTTAAAAAATATCCCACTTGTGGCCCTAGTGTGCTACTGGACTCAGAAATGAAGGAGCACCTTGTGGATTTTTGGGGCTTCCTTTTTATTAGGATGTTTTCCAGGCACCATTTCATGTTTAAAAAGGCTTGAGGTGCCAAAACATTAGATACACCCCAAAAGATTCCCCATTTTGGAATCTACACCCCTCAAGGAGTGGATCTAAGGGTGTCGTGACCATTTTGACCCCACAGTTGTTTCATAGAATTTATTAGAATTGGGCACTGAAAATTAAAAATACAGTTACGCCCAAATGCGGGAACGGGTTAAAGTCATGCCACCAAAGAAGATGGAATACTATTAATGTTTATAATATTTGTTTCTTTTGTTGTTTTAGGGTACTGCACAATCCACCAGGAAGCATGATGTAACACCACACATCAATAATGTAGTCCTCATTCAGCTGGTGGATGCTAAACCACTGTTCGGTAACCAGCCGGAACAGTGCCAGACATGTCACTACCCAGTGTCTCTTGGAGGAGATCTACAGAGTTATTGTAAACTCCTGGGAGTACCTGAACAACTCAATGCAGAAGTAAGACTATAATGATCTAAGTTTTTATCTTATAAGTTATCATAGTTTATTATCGACTAAAGATATCATATTCAAGTATAACAGAGTATCCCTAACACTTCTACCACAGGCATCTCACCAGCACAACAATTTTTGGATGCTCTAAACCTCCCTTCCCTGTCAAATGACAATATGATGTCTCTCGCTTCCCCAGTTACCATGCAGGAGGTCAAGAAAGTCCTTCAAACTATCCCCAATGGCAAAGTCCCTGCCCGGATGGCTCTCTGATCTTGTATTATAAAAAGTACCTTGAGATTGTAGCCCCCCTCTGGTCGATTACTTTAATTGGTTTAACTGATTACTTTTAATTACTTTAAAATTACTTTTAGTGGCTCTCCACTGTAACGTCCACAGCCACTGACAATCGTTCTTACCTGCCTGCCTATGGCCGCGGCTATGGACGAGTGAGTGCAGGGCGGCATCTCCTTCCTGAGAGACGCCGGCACTCACTTCCGCATCGCCGCACTGGTTCCCGTAGGGTGCGCGTGCGCGCTCTCGGCCGGCCTTAAATGGCCAGTGTGCACACATTAGTAAGATCTGTAACTAGCCCATGATCGTCCTGGACTATAGAAAGCGCTCTGCCCTTTCACTCATTACCTGAGCATTGTTGTGTTTACCCATGTTAGTCTTAGCAAATGTTCCCTTAGTGTTATCCTGTTCCCGTTGTTCCTGTGCCCTGATAATTGTATTCTGTATCCCGTGCTATATCTGTTCCTGTGCCTTAACCTGTTGGAGCCGTGTTGTGCCTCCGGTCACGCCTGCTGATATACACCACGTCTGGTGTCTACAAGTTCATCTGTGCCGAGCCTCCATTACTGTCTGGACTATTAAAGGTACTATTGTACTGGGACTGTTGTTTGGCTAGCTGCTACTCTGCTACGGCGGTGTGGCCTAGTGGGTCCACATACCCACAGATCGTGACATCCACCCTCGCCATTAACACTAATATTTAACATTGCAATGCTTTATAAGGAAGGTAAATACCCTTTGCAATATGGCAACTATATGCCAATCTCCCTGCTAAACGCAGACATAAAGCTATGGGCGAAAATATTAGCAGCTCTAATGGCCCCCTTCTGCCCAGGCTTATCAACCTTTTGTAGACAGGTTCTATCACAGGAAGAGAAGGCAGAGACAATACTTCCAGAGTTCTGTATCCCATACGTTACGCCACAAAATCACAGACACCTCTGGTACTCCTTGGTACCGATGCAGAAAAAGCGTTTGACAGAGTAGACTGGGACTATGTGGCTTTAACTTTGCAGAAATTTAATTTCCCCAACAGTTTATAGATGTTGTCCTCATCCTATACACCTTGCCCTCTGCTAGTGTTTGTATTGCCCTCTTCTTTTTGTATTGGGAATGGTACCCATTAAGGTTGCCCCCTAACCTCCATACTTTTCATTCTTACTCTAGAAACAATTAAACAGCTTATTCTGCAGCATCCTGATATTAGGGGATTGTATGTGGGTGGTTGAGCACCCGGTTGCGGCATTCGCAAACAATATGCTGCTATTTATCACCAACCCTCATACAGCCTTCCCGGCTCTTCTCTCCCTATTCATGCAATATGGTAACCTGTCCAATTTTAAATTTAACTATTCTAAGTGTAATGCGCTAGGTATCAATGTCCCCCCCACCCAAGATCTCGAAGCTTCCTGCAGAGTTTCTGTTTCTGTGGGCCAAATCACATATCAGATATCCGGACGTGAGACTTTCCAGCGACATCTGCAAGATCTTTTCCCTTAATTACTCACCTCTTTTAAAAAAAAAAGTACTTGCCTAGTTGAAAGTTTTAACCGGTTAAAGACCAGGCACCATTTAGACATTTTTATAACACACTAGTTAAACGGCTATAACTTTTTTTTATGTGTTGGTCTAGCGACATGATTTTTGCGTTTTTTTTTCGTGACCAATGCAGGTTTCTTTTCTTATGATTTTTATACACATAATGGCCTATAAAAATAAAAAAAAGTTAATCATTTTAATCAAGTCATGTGGAAAATCGCAAAAAGTCTAAATCCCCAAATATATTCAGAAATAAGGAGTAAATATAAAATATGTTAGGGATAAAACAACAATAGGTATATATGATAAAAAATTGTTATTAGTCTGGGCAAAGGCAACGAGAATAGTTTATTATTGCACACATGACTTACCATCTTTTTTTATCATTGACTAGAAATAACAGGACTAATGTGAACCGCATAAAAGTTTAGTACATAAAGTGAAAATGCTGGGACTGGGGGAAAATATGTGTAATTGGGTTAACAACGGGCTCAATGATAGAAAACAGAGGGTGGTTATTAACGGTATAACTTCAGATTGGGTCACATTTACCAGTGGGGTTTCACAGGGCTCGGTATCGGACCCTCTTCTTTTTAATGTTTTTATTAATGACCTTGTAGAGGGTTTACAAAGTATAATTTCAGTATTTGAAGATGATGCTAAGCCCAACAAGTAATCAACACAAAGGAGGATAATGTAATACTACAGAGGGAATTGGAGAAGCTAGAGGTTTGTACCGAGAAATGGCAAATTAAGTTTAATGTAAGGTTATGCACTTGGGCCGAGGAAAAAAAATAATTCTATAATTATGCATTAAATGGTATAACACTGGGTAAAACTGCTACTGAAAAAAACTTGGGGATATTGGTGGACAGTAAATTTTACTTTAGCAACCAGTGCCAGGCAGCTGCTGCAAAGGCAAATAAAATCATGGGATGCATCAAAGGCATAGATGCTCATGAAAAGAATATAGTTTTGCCTCAACAATTTCAGGCACATTTGTATAAGAAGAAAAGGGCTGAACTAGAGCAAGTGCAAAGAAGGGCGACCAAGGTAATTAAGGATATGGGTTGATTGCAGTTCCAAGAAAGGTTATTAAACTTGGGGTTGTTCAGTTTAGAAAAAACATTTTTAAAAACATTTTGAGGCGTATTTTCAAAGCTTTTATCGACGTGTCAATGGGAAATATAAAATTCAGCTTGCAAAACGCTTCAAGAAGTGTGACATGTCACTTCTTTTTTATGAAGCGTATTTTTACAAGGTATTTTTTATTTCAGCATTGTAAAAGTGCGCTTTATGAAAAAGAAGTGATATGTCACTTGAAGCATTTTACAAGCTGATTTTTCCCATTTCCATTAAAATGTAAAAAAAAACATTTCAAAGATACGCCTCAAAATACGTTTCAAAAATGCTTGCAAAAATAAAAAAAATGCTTTGAAAATAAGCTTTAAAAGCGCCTGAATTCAGAGGCTGTTTTGCAATCAGTGCCGTATCTTTAAGACGGTATGCTCACACAACTTATTTTTAGGTGTATTTTGAAGTGTAAAACGCTCGTATTATGGTCCAAAATACACTTAAAATATGCCTGCGAACAGTTGTCTATTGATTTCAATGGGAAATACACGGTGTAGTTCATATGAGGCGTATTTTTACGCTGCTAAATTTTGAAAAATAAGCCTTGCAAAAAGAAGTCACATGTCACTTATTGAAGCGTTTTACATGCTTAACACTACAAAAATCATACAGCCATTTGCCACGGCATGGCGGCGTGGTTTGATACAGTGCATTCGGAATGTCTCCAGACCCTTTGACTTTTTTCACGTTTTGTTATATTAAAGGGAACCTGTCACCAGCATTTCACCTATTGAACTTTACTTTTCCCTCACTGGCCACTGCTATCAAAAGTTCATTGCCGTTATCCCCTCTCCTAAACTCCTCCTCCGACTGTAAATAACGGTTTGCAAACATTTTGCGTCTTATATAGTAATAATCCGGTGTCCCTTTTGTGCGCACACACCAGAAGAGGACATCAATGGACGAGCGCAGGATTTTGTGTGCTGGGGGAAGGCGAGGAGCTGTCAATCAAAAGTAAGGAGTCGGGGTGAACTCGGAAAGACTTGAGGAATGAAGATTTGACTCTTTTCAAACGAAGATATGACTCTTTTATGCTCATTTGCATACAGTGTGGGAACACTAAAAAGCTGAATACTGAAACTACAGAGCCGACTAAGAAGACAATTATAGGTTATATAGAAATGATTTTTCACCCACTACCACCAGATACTGCTGGTTTAATAGGTGAAATGCTGGTGACGGGTTCCCTTTAAGGCCTTGTGCTAAAATAAAAAAAATATTCACGTTTTTCACCATTATTCTGCACTCAATACCCCATAATGACAAAGTGAACACCGGATTTTAGATATTTTTGCAAATTTATTAAAATTGAGAAACTAAAATTTTGCATGGACATAAGTATTCAGACCCTTTGCTGTGACACTTGAAAGTTAGCTCTGGGGGCCTCCCATCTCTAAATCATCTTTGGAATGTTTCTACACATTGATTAGAGTCCACCTGTGGTAAATTAATTTGATTGGACATGATTTGGAAAGACACACCCCTGTCTATATAAGGTCTCACAGCTGACAATGCATATCAGAGCAAACACCAAGCCATGAGGAGGAAAGAACTGCCTGTAGAGCTCAGAGAGAGGATTGTCTGGAGGCACAGATATGGAGAAGGGTACATAAAAATGTATGCTGCACTGAAATGTCTCAAGAGCACGGTGGCCTTCATAATTCTTAAATGGAAGAAGTTTGGAACAACCAGGACTCTTCCAAGAGCTAGCCGCCCCAGCAAAC
Source organism: Rhinoderma darwinii (assembly GCF_050947455.1). Classification (NCBI taxonomy): domain Eukaryota; kingdom Metazoa; phylum Chordata; class Amphibia; order Anura; family Rhinodermatidae; genus Rhinoderma; species Rhinoderma darwinii. Next base: position 49,707,144 of record NC_134693.1, read on the forward strand.
TAAGTACTCAGGGGAGAAGGACCTTGGTAAGAGGGGTGACCAAGAACCCAATGGTAACTCTGGCTAATTTCCAAAGATCCTGTGTGCAGATAGGAGAAACTTCCAGAAGGTCAACCATCCCTGCAGCAGTCCACCAATCTGGGCTTTATGGCAGATTGGCCAGAATGAAGCCTCTCCTGTGTAAAAGACACATGATAGCCCACCTGGAGTTTGCAAAAAACACCTAAAGTGCTCTCAGACTGTGAGAAACAAAATTAGGTGGTGTGATGAAACCAAGATTGAACTTTTGGCCTCAATTCTGGAGGAAACCAGGCACTGCTCATCACCTTCTCAATACCATCCCTACAATGAAGCATGGTGGTGGCAGCATCATACTGCTGTGGGGTTGCTTTTCAGTGGCTGCGACAGGGAGACTGGTCAGTGTTGAGGGAAAGATTAATGGAGCAAAGTACAGAGATATTCTTTTTTATTATAAACCAAATACTTTTTATTATACTTTTTCAACAAGTACATGAACATACACACAAAGAAACTCCCTCCCCCACCCGTTCCGCTCGACCAGGCATCAGGAGAGAAAAAGGAAGTAACATGAAAATGGCACAGAAAAATCTCGCCACGCAGGACGTATACATATACAATTCCGTTAACATGTACAAAACAGATATCACACAAATATCAGAGTGTGACTTAACGCATATAAACCCAGAGGTACATGGTGACCCAGAGACATATACAAGCATATATATTGGTTATTGCTCACCACTTACTTCTACAGCAGTAAGACATGCAAAACCCTAAGGGGTGGGAGACATAGGCATCCGGACCCCCCTCCCTCCCCTATCTCTTAGCAATGTGCCACAAGCAAGGCCGGCAGTATCTAGCCATGAAGCCCACAGTTTTTCAAATCTAGCATAAGCTCCCCGTTTAAGAAAAACAGCCTTTTCATGAACGAGCAACTGGTTCACTCTAGCTATAAACTCTTGATCAGTCGGAGGGGAAGGCTGTATCCAATGTTGCGCAATTAGTTTCCGAGCCACATATAATAGTCGCCCCACTGCCAATTTACCATTAGAGTCTAAAGGTAAGCAAAACACAAAACCCAATAAGCAGACCTTTGGGTCTCGAGGCACAGACACAGAAAAAACCCTACCCACAATTGCAAGGATATTGGACTAGAACATATCTATTCACCTGCAATCCCACAGCATATGAATGAGATTGGCAGGCTCCAATCAACATCTCGGGCATGTAGCATCAGGACGGACTCCATACAGAGATATTCTTAATGAAAACCTGATCCAGAGTGCTCTGGACCACAGACTGGGCTGAAGGTTCACCTTCCAACAAGAAAATGACCCTAAGCACACAGCCAAGACCACACAGGAGTGGCCTAGGGACTAATATGTGAATGTCCTTGAGTGGCCCAGCCAGAGCCCTGAATTGAACCCAATTGATCATCTCTGGAGAGACCAGAAAATGGCTGTCCACCAACAGTCCCCATCCAACCTGACAGAGCTTGAGAGGATCTGCAGAGAAGAACGGCAGAAAATCCCCAAATCCCCAAATCCAGGTGTGCAAACCTTGTGGCATCATATCCAAGAAGACTGGAGGCTGTTATCACTGCCAAAGATGCTTCAATTAAGTACCGAGTAAAGGGTCTGAATACTTATGTCAATGCAATATTTTAGTTTTTCTTTTTAAATAAATTAGCAAAAATTACTAATATTCTGTTTTCACTTTGTCATTGTGGGGTATTGAGTGCAGAATGATGGGGAATTTTTAGTTTATTTTATTTTAGCACAAGGCCTCAACATAACAAAATGTGAAAAAAATGCAAGGGTCTGAATACTCTCCGAATGCATTATATATCAAGGAGGCCACACTCCTAAGGCTTGGTTCATATTATGCGTTTTTGCTGTTTTGTTGCATTTTTTTTAATGCAGCTAAGAAATGCATCTTAAAAAATACTTTCATGTTTTTACAAACCCTTGCAGCTGTAATCTGGTTTACAATTTAATGGTCATAGGCTAATAGCTGAAACGCTTTGCAGAAATGCACAGGTATTTTAAAAACACATGCGTTTTTTAAGATTTTTTGCAGCGTCTTGCTTTTTTTTGATGGTAGATTAAACTCTTATGTCGCTCATCATTTACAAAAAACAAAACACACTCATGTTAAAAACGCACGAAAAACGCTCAGTGTAAACCCAGCCTAATATGTTGCTTCATTTTGCCCGTTATCTTTAGTGCAATTTGATAATTCACATACATGGAAAGGGGAGAAGGGGGATGGGGAGGCAGTTTGACAGGATGTTACATTTTGTCTTTCTTCATTGAGTGCTTTTGATGTTCTTATACAACTGGATTGCACTCTAAGTTATTTTCTGCTGAAAGCAAAGCTAAGGCCCCATGCACACGGCCGTGCCTGTAATCATGCGATTGTGGGCACTACCGGCCACAGACAGCCGCCCACATTTTCGGCCAGTGCTCCCATACATAAGTATGGGAGCATGGACCATAAAAAGCAAAAAATAGGACTTGTCCTATCTTTTGCGGTGCACTTCTACGGCCCTGACACCTTTCCGTAAATAAACGGGAAGGTGTCCGTGAACAATAGAAGTGAATCCGTCTGTAATTGCAGACCGTAAATGCGGTCCGCAATTATGGACGATTTTTACGGTCGTGTGCATGGGCCCTAAGGCTGTGTTCATACGTCACGGACAGTTTGCGTTTTTTAAAAATTAACTGCAACAGCTTTAAAGTGTACGAAAAGATGCAGCAACTATCGAGCAATGTAAAAACTATATTGGACAAATACTAGTTAGGTAAGGTTGACCTGTAACTTTCATTGTGTTTATTGTACTCTGCCAAGACTGTATTTGTATAAAACATACTGGTCTGTTTTCATTTTCGACTATGGTGAGACTGTTTATCTTCTTTGACATTGTCATGTGACAAAAAGTAATAAAGTTTTGTAATTGTCATGTATTCACATCGTAGATAACCAAAAAGAAGAACAACCCACAGACAGACGCACATCCGTGCGTAACAACCTATGTTGTGGACTTTCTTTTTTTGTCATTATTTTTAAGATCCCCTTCCTCTACGAATTGAAAATGATAAATACAATCTCTTTGATCTCATTGATAAAACACACAAGGAAGTAGCGCGCAGTAGGTGAAAAGTTAGGCAATGCAGCTCTTTACATTAATCCTGACAAGTTGCAGGAGTAATCCCTAAAGGGCATAAATTGTCAGAAAATGATCTATTGTTTAAGTCAGATTTTTTTTTGCTGGTGTGTTTTTTTTATTTTTCTTGCAGTGTCCTAACAACAGGCTGACTCTTCCTGTTTTGTGGAGATCACTTTCAGCAGTCATCTCACTATTATCAGAGGGAATAAATTGTTCCCTGACTGACATTTCATGTGTCCATGTGCGTGCTGTAAATCAAACCTCTGAACTGCTGTTCGCAGCTCAGTACAGCAGCTCGGTCAAGATGGTTGCCCCTATAATCATGTACATTTATCCCCCAAGTTACAATGCTCTCAGGGTACAATATTTAAACTTAAAGGGAGTCTGTCACCAGAATGTCCGTATTAAACTAGTAACAGGGTATTGTAGAGGAGACTAACCTGTTTCTAACGTTTATTTTCATTTTCTGCTTACATTCTCCTTTGTAGAGAAATAAGTTTTATTAAGTTTATGCTAATGAGCATTTAGGTGCAATGAGGGCGTTACCACTGCACCTAAATGCTCTTACTTCACTCCCCAGTTCAACCCCTCTTACATTGATTGACAGGGGCAAGGCAGCGTAATCGGCTAGTTCATGCCTTGCCCCGTACTACCTGTAACGCGCGTGCATCCCTGCGATCTTTCTGCTCGATGTTCTAATCGGCAGTACTGCACATGCCCAGCACCCTGCGCTTTATTCGGCGCATGCGCAGCTCTGCCGATTAGAACGTCGAGCAGAAAGATCGAACTGCGCATGCGCCGAGTGAAAAGCAGGGACGCATGTGCGTTACAGATAGTACGGGGCCAGGCATGAACGTTCCGATTACGCTGCCTGGCCCCTGTCAATCAATGTAAGAAGGGAGGGGGGATGAACTGGGGAGCGAAGTAAGAGCGAAGTAAGAGCATTTAGGTGCAATGGTAATGCCCTCACCATGTGCCAGAATGAACTCCTCTTTTGGACACTAGGTAACGATGGGTCCATTTTATATTTTACTGTACACAGGACCATGAAAAAGCTCTCAGCAGCTTGTTCTGACTTTTATTTGTAACGGCTTGCAGGTCTCAGTTATACCATTCATTGTGAGAATTAGGTTAGGTGAGTATGAGTTTTAATTTTTTCAGGGCCACTACTATTGTGTGGGGAGTATATTATTGCTGTGTCGGGGTACACAGGTGGGTGATTAATTCTGTGTGGAGCACAAAGACGTCATTACTACAGTGTAGGAGGCACAAAGGGAGGAATTGTTACTGTGGGAAGGGCACTATTATTGTGTGGGGCACAAAGGGCACACTATTACTGTGTAGGACATAAAAGGGGTACTATTAATGTGTTGGGCTCTAAGAGGAACAATATTAGGCTGGGTTCACACGACTATGTTACGTCCGTAATGGACGGAACATATTTCGGCCGGAAGTCCCGGACCGAACACAGTGCAGGGAGCCGGGCTCCTAGCATCATAGTTATGTACGATGCTAGGTGTAATGATAGGGGTAGGGAAACGGACAAGTGAGCCCTAATCTACCCACCACTCTGTCCCTGCCTACTTGCAACAACCCGCTCCAGGCGACGGGGCACAACCGGGCGGCGGTCCCTACGCTCAGTAAGTGCACAAGACAAACATACAAGGGAATATAAAGCAAAGGGAAAGGGGCAGTTGCCCACGGCAACACCGTGAGCAACAGAGTGGTGAACGAGCCAAGTCAAACCAGGAGAGCACGAGGTATAAAACGTAGAGCAGAAGAGTCGTCAGAAAGCCAGGGTCAGAATGGAGCAGGATCAAATTGTTAGGAGCTGCAGCTGGGCCAGGAAACCACACGGAAAGTATCACAAGCAAGGAGGAACAGGAAAGGCAGGTATAAATAGACAGAGGGCGGGAGCTAGCTGAGTCTGGCCAGGCTGCGATAGGCTCTCCCACTCCTAAGCCTGCCAGCCTGAGTGGTGGAAGCTGGAGTCAGTCTCAGAGAGATAGACTCAGGTGAAGACTGATTACCTCTGGAAGTTAACCCCGAAGCTGTGCCTGGCAGATCCTTTACAGTACCCCCCCTTTTATGAGGGGCCACCGGACCCTTTCTAAGTGGACCTGGTTTACTGGGGAAACGAAGGTGGAACTTCCTGACCAATACCCCAGCGTGAACATCCCGGGCGGGTACCCAAGTCCTCTCCTCAGGCCCGTATCCTCTCCAATGGACCAGGTACTGGAGGGAGCCTTGGACCATCCTGCTGTCCACAATCTTGGCCACCTCGAATTCCACCCCCTCAGGGGTGAGAACGGGAACAGGAGGTTTCCTCGAGGGAGCCAAGGACGGGGAGCAGCGTTTAAGGAGGGAGGCATGAAACACGTCGTGTATACGAAAAGATGGGGGTAACTCCAGCCGGAAGGAGACAGGATTGAGGACTTCAATGACCTTATACGGCCCAATAAACCGGGGAGCAAACTTCTTGGACGGGACCTTAAGACACAAGTTCCTAGATGATAACCACACCAGATCCCCGACCATAAACAAGGGGTTAGCAGAACGTTTTCTATCAGCCTGAGTTTTTTGTACGCTCTGGGAAGCCTCTAGGTTCTTCTGAACCTGGGCCCAGACTGGGCACAGATCAATCTCCAACTTCTTACAGAAGGCTCTCCAAAACAAAGAAACAAATTGTACCCCTCTGTCCGAAACAATATTGACAGGGACCCCATGGAGACGCAGGATGTGTTTGACAAACAAGGTAGCTAATGTCTTGGCGTTGGGTAGTTTCTTGAGGGGCACAAAGTGGCACATCTTACTGAAGCGGTCTACTACCACCCACACCACCGACTTGCCTTGGGATGGAGGCAAATCGGTGATAAAATCCATGGAGATATGTGTCCAAGGTCTCTGGGGAATGGGCAACGAACGTAATAAGCCCGCTGGTCGGGACCTGGGAGTCTTGGACCTAGCACAAACCTCACAAGCGGCGACGTAGGCCTTAACGTCTTTAGGCAACCCAGGCCACCAATAGTTTCTGGCAATGAGGTGTTTGGTACCCAGGATGCCTGGATGACCAGATAGTGCGGAGTCATGATTTTCCCTAAGTACCCTTAGCCGGTATTGCAGGGGAACAAACACCTTGTCCTCAGGAAGGTTCCCGGGAGCTGAACCTTGATCAGCTGCAATTTCAGAGACTAAATCCCAATCAATAGATGAAATTATTATACCGGGAGGCAAAATACAAGCAGGATCTTCCTCCGAAGGAGGGCTGGCCATGAAGCTACGCGACAGTGCATCGGCCTTAATATTTTTAGACCCAGCCCTATAGGTAACCAAAAAGTTGAATCTGGTAAAAAATAGCGCCCATCGAGCTTGTCTCGGGTTTAGCCTCCGGGCAGATTCTAGGAAAACCAGATTCTTGTGGTCGGTAAGGACCGTTACCTGGTGCCTAGCCCCCTCCAGGAAGTGGCGCCACTCTTCAAATGTCCATTTAATGGCTAAGAGTTTGCGGTTGCCAATATCATAGTTACTCTCAGTGGGCGAAAACTTCCTGGAGAAATAGGCACAGGGGCGGAGATGGGTGAGGGACCTGGTACCCTGGGACAAGACAGCCCCCACTCCCAACTCGGATGCGTCAACTTCCACGATAAATGGCTCCATTTGGTTGGGCTGAACCAGCACCGGGGCCGAGATAAAGCACTTCTTAAGGACCTCAAAAGCCTGGACAGCCTCTGGAGACCAGTGGAGGAGATCAGCACCTTTGCGAGTGAGGTCCGTAAGAGGCTTAGCGATGACAGAGAAGTTAGCAATGAATCTCCTGTAATAATTAGCGAACCCCAAAAAACACTGTAACGCCTTCAGGGAGGCAGGTTGGACCCATTCCGCCACAGCCTGAACCTTGGCGGGGTCCATGCGGAATTCATGAGGAGTGAGGATTTGACCCAAAAATGGTATCTCCTGTACCCCGAACACACATTTTTCGTTTTTTGCAAACAGTTTGTTTTCCCGAAGGACCTGGAGCACCTTCCTGACATGCTCAATGTGGGAGGGCCAGTCCTTGGAAAACACCAGTATGTCATCAAGGTACACTACAAGAAATATCCCCAGGTAATCTCTCAAAATCTCATTTATGAAATTCTGGAAGACCGCCGGCGCATTACACAACCCAAAGGGCATGACGAGGTATTCAAAATGACTTTCGGGCGTGTTAAACGCAGTCTTCCACTCATCCCCCTCTTTGATGCGGATAAGGTTATACGCCCCCCGTAGATCAAACTTAGAGAACCATTGGGCCCCCTGAACCTGATTAAAGAGATCAGGAATCAAAGGAAGGGGATACTGGTTCCTTACAGTGACCTTATTCAGGTTACGGTAGTCAATGCATGGCCTAAGACCACCATCCTTCTTCCCTACGAAGAAGAAGCCAGCACCTACCGGAGAAGTAGAGGGGCGAATGTAACCCTTGGCCAGGCATTCCTGGATATACTCTCTCATGGCTTCACGTTCGGGACAAGAAAGATTAAATATCCTACCCTTAGGAAGCTTAGCTCCTGGTACCAATTCGATAGCGCAATCGTATTCTCTATGAGGAGGTAACACTTCGGAGGCCTCCTTAGAGAAAACATCAGCGAAGTCCCGAACAAACTCAGGTAGCGTGTTCACCTCCTCAGGGGAGAAATAGAATTAACAGAAAAACATGACGTCAAACATTCATTACCCCATTTGGTAAGCTCCCCAGTATTCCAGTCAAACGTGGGATTATGCAACTGCAACCAGGGAAGGCCTAAAACCAAATCGGACGATAATCCCTGCATCAACAGTACAGAGCACTGCTCCAAATGCATGGAGCCAACAAGGAGTTCAAAAACAGGGGTATGCTGTGTAAAATAACCATTAGCAAGAGGAGTGGAGTCGATACCCACTACCGGGACAGGTTTAGGCAAATCAATCAAAGGCATAGCAAGAGACATAGCAAATTCCACAGACATGATATTAGCAGAGGATCCTGAATCCACGAAGGCGCTGCCGGTAGCAGACCTACCACCAAAAGAGACCTGAAAGGGAAGAAAGATCTTATTACGTTTCATATTTACGGGAAATACCTGTGCGCCCAAGTGACCTCCCCGATGACCACTAAGGCGTGGAAGCTCTCCGGCTGAATTCTTACGCTTAGGACAGTTGTTCACTTGATGCTTGTCATCCCCACAGTAGAAGCAGAGACCATTCTTCATGCGGAAATCTCTACGTTGATGGGGGGACACGAAGGCCCCGAGTTGCATAGGTACCTCTGAGTCTTCCAGGGAAGAACGAAGCGACGGAACCTCGGGAGGCATCATGGGGGAGTCGGAGGAGGAAACACATAAACGTTCGCGTTGTCGTTCCCTGAGACGTCGGTCAAGTCGTACCGCTAAAGCCATAACCTGGTCTAGGGAGTCAGAAGAGGGATAGCTAACTAGCAGGTCTTTCAGGGCATTCGACAGACCCAACCTAAACTGGCACCTTAAGGCAGGGTCATTCCACCGAGAAGCTACGCACCACTTCCTAAAGTCAGAACAATACTCCTCAACAGGTCTCTTACCCTGACGTAAGGTCACCAGCTGACTCTCGACAAAGGCAGTCTTGTGAGTCTCGTCATAAATGAGTCCGAGAGCAGAAAAGAAAAGATCAACGGAGGAAAGTTCAGGGGCGTCAGGAGCCAAGGAGAAGGCCCATTCTTGGGGCCAGTCCTGGAGCCGGGACATAATTATACCCACTCGCTGGCTCTCAGAACCTGAGGAGTGGGGCTTTAAGCGAAAGTAAAGCCTGCAACTCTCCCGAAAGGAGAGAAAAGCCCTCCGGTCCCCTGAGAACCGGTCGGGCAACTTGAGGTGGGGTTCAGGAGTTGAGGTGAGGGGAACTACCAAGGTAGCATCAGGCTGATTGACCTTCTGAGCCAGGGCCTGGACCTGTAGGGAGAGACCCTGCATTTGCTGAGCCAGGATCTCAAGGGGGTCCATAGTAGTGTCAGGGACCAGGGTAGACTAGGTATATGGGCTTGTGATTATGTAATGATAGGGGTAGTGAAACGGACAAGTGAGCCCTAATCTACCCACCACTCTGTCCCTGCCTACTTGCAACGACCCGCCCCAGGCGACGGGGCACAACCGGGCGGCGGTCCCTACGCGCAGTAAGTGCCCAAGACAAACATACAAGGGAACATAAAGCAAAGGGAAAGGGGCAGTTGCCCACGGCAACACCGTGAGCAACAGAGTGGTGAACGAGCCAAGTCAAACCAGGAGAGCACGAGGTACAAAACGTAGAGCAGAAGAGTCGTCAGAAAGCCAGGGTCAGAATGGAGCAGGATCAAATTGTTAGGAGCTGCAGCTGGGCCAGGAAACCACACGGAAAGAATCACAAGCAAGGAGGAACAGGAAAGGCAGGTATAAATAGACAGAGGGCGGGAGCTAGCTGAGTCTGGCCAGGCTGCGATAGGCTCTCCCACTCCTAAGCCTGCCAGCCTGAGTGGTGGAAGCTGGAGTCAGTCTCAGAGAGATAGACTCAGGTGAAGACTGATTACCTCTGGAAGTTAACCCCGAAGCTGTGCCTGGCAGATCCTTTACACTAGGAGTCCCTGCCTCTCTGTGGAACTACTATCCCGTACTGAAGACATGATTACAGTACGGGACTCCTAGCATCGTACATAACTATAATGCTAGGAGCCCGGCTCCCTGCACTGTGTTTGGTCCGGGACTTCCGGCCGAAATACGTTCCATCCATTACGGACGTAACATGGTCGTGTGAACCCAGCCTTACAGTGTTGGGCATAATATGACACTATAACAGTGTGGGGGCTAAAAGGGGCATTATTATTGTGTGGGGCCTACAATAAAAAATGTGTGGGGTCTGCAAAAAAAAATGTTTGGGGTGTAATCTATAGACCCCCCCCCCCCCAATTTAACTGAGGAGTGGAAAGGTCAACTATATAAACAGATGGAGCGGGCTGCCCAGGCTGGTACTGTGGTGATAATAGGAGATTTTAATTACCCACATATTAATTGGTGTCATGGTTTGGCTACAACTTTGAAGGGGAGAAATCTCCTCAACCTCTTACAGGAGAAAGTTATGGCCCAGTGTGTGGAAGAGCCGACTAGAGGTGAAGCTCTGTTGGATCTGGTCATTTCTAATAATGCAGAGCTTGTTGGGAATGTCACTGTTCGTGAAAACCTCGTAACAGTGGCATTTTACTTATACTATAAAAAACAAACTCAGGCTGGGAGGGCAAAAATCACTTCGTTTTAAGAATGCCAATTTCCCCAGGATGAGGGCTGCAAATTAGGACATAGTCTGGGAATAACTAATGTCAAATAATGGTACAAATGATAAATGGGAGATCTTAAAATCCACTTTGGATAATTATAGTGCAAAATGTTTTTCTATAGGTAACAAGTATAAATGACTTCAATTAAACCCCACATGGCTTACACCTTCTGTAAAAAGGGCAATATATGACAAAAAAAGGGCATTTGAAAAATATAAATCTGAGGGTACAGCTCTAGCCTTTGTAAATTACAAAGAGCTTAATAAAATCTGCAAAAAAATAATAAAATCGGCAAAATGAAAGGCGGGTGGCAAAAGATAGCAAAACGGATCCCAAAAAATTCCTCAACTATATAAATGCAAATAAACCAAGGTCTGAACATGTAGGACCCCTAACTAGTGAAAATGGGGAGTTGGTCACAGGGATCAAGAGAAGGCAGAGTTACTAAATGGGTTCATTTATGGGCTCTGTATATACAACAGAAGAAAGAGCAGCTGATGTAGCCGGTGCCAGTGCTGTTAATATATCAGTTAATATACTGAATTGGCTGAATGTAGATATGGTCCAAGCTAAGGTAAATAAAATAAATGTGCACAAGGCTCCGGGACCAGATGGGTCACACCCAAGATTTCTTAAAGAACTTAGTTCAGTTATTTCTGTCCCCCTCTTCATAATATTCAGAGATTCTCTAGTGGCTGGTATAGTGCCAAGGGACTGGCGCAGGGCAAATGTGGTGCCTATTTTCAGAAAGGGCTGTAGGTCTTCCCTTGGTAGTTATAGACCAGTAAGCTTAACATCCATCGTGGGGAAATATTTGAGGGGCTATTAAGGGACTATATACAGGAGAATGTGACAAAGAATAGTATTGTAAGTGACAGCCAGCACAGATTTTCTAAGGACAGAATTTGTAAAAACAAACTGATTTTGTTTTTATGAAGAGGTGAGCAGAAGCCTAGACAGAGGGGCCGCTGTGGATATACTATTTTTGGACTTTGCAAAGGCATTTGACACTGTCCCTCATAGATGCCTAATGGGTAAATTAAGGACAATAGGTTTAGAAAGTATCGTTAGTAATTAGATTGAAAATTGTCACAAGCAGATTTGGACACACGGATTGTTTGGGCATCCACTTGTCAAATGAGGTTTAATGTCGATAAATGTAAAGTTATGCATCTGGGTACTAACATAGTTGCCAACATTTGATTTTTTTTCCAGGGACACTTAGGATATGTAGTCTTTGTTGGGCGTGGCCAGTGGGCGTGGCTTTCCAGAGATTTTGCATACAAAATTTCTGCGCTAGTTTGGCTGACAACTACTATGGTGACTGGTATGTATGTCTCTGGTTATCTGGTTGTTTACAGGCAGGTGATGTCTCTTTTTATCACTAGGGCTAGGCTATATATGATGACCACTACTGGCAGTGTAATAACCAGCGTAGATAGTGCCACACTCAGTGCCCCTTATAGATGTGCTCCACACTGCCCCAGTAGATATTGCCACACTGCTCCCTGTAGATAGTGCCACACACTGCTCCCTGTAGATATTACCACACACTGCTCCCTGTAGATATTACCACACACAGCTCACTGTAGATATTACCACACACTGCTCCCTGTATATATTGGCACACACTGCTCCCTGTATATATTGCCAAACACTGCTCCCTGTACATATTACCACACACTGCTCCCTGTAGATATTACCACACACTGCCCCCAGTAGATATTGCCACACACTGCTCCCCATAGATATTGCCACACACTGCTCCCTGTAGATGTTACCAAACACTGCTCCATGTAGATTTTACCACACATTGCTCCCTGTAGATATTACCACACACTGCTCACTGTAGATAGTACCACACACTGCTCCCTGTAGATATTACCACACACTGCTCCCTGTAGATATTACCACACTGCTCCCTGTAGATATTACCACACACACAGCCCCCTGTAGATATTGCCACACACTGCTCCCTGTAGATATTACCACGCACTGCTCCCTATAGATAATGCCACAGTGCCCCCTATAGATAGTTCCACATGGCCTCTTTGTAGATAGTGCCACAGTGCCCTCTGTAGATAATACCACAATGCCCTCTGTAGATAGTGCCTCACAGCCTCCCTGTAGATAGTGCCATACAGCCTCCCTGTAGATGTCACACAGACCCCCTGTAGATGATGCTACACAAACCCCCTGCAGATGATGCCACACAGACCCCCTGTAGATGATGCCACACAGACCCCCTGTAGATGCCACCCCCTTGTAAATGATGCCACACCCCCCATATGAATGATTCCACACCCCCTTGCGGCCTCATCTAGAATATGCAGTTCAGTTCTGGGCTCTAGTTCATAGAAAGGATGCTCTGGAGTTGGAAAGAATACAAAGAAGAGCAACTAAACTAATAAGGGGCATGGAGAATCTAAGTTATGAGGAAAGATTAAAATAATTAAACCTATTTAGCCTTGAAAAGAGACGACTATGGGGGCGACATGATTAACTTATATAAATACAAGAAATATAGTGAAAACCTGTTCCATGTAAAATCCACTCAAAAGACAAAGGGGCACTCCCTCTGTATGGAGAAAAAAAGGTTCCGTCTCCAGAGATGACAAGCCTTCTTTACTGTGAGAACTGTGAATCTGTGGAATAGCCTACCGCAGGAGCAGGTCATGGCAGGAACAGTTGATGGCTTTAAAAAGGCTTAGATAATTTCCTAGAATGAAAATATATCAGCTCCAATGTCAATGTGTAGAATTCTTGTTTCATCCTTTCCTTTTTCCCGTCCCTTGGTTGAACTTGATGGACATATGTCTTTTTTCGACATATGTCTTTTTTCGTCCCGGGGAGCCGTTGTGCTTAGAATTTATCTTAGTTTAATTGCTCCACTGCTAGCATGTCTTCAATGCGCATTATATGATGTAATTCAATTGCCCAATGTGTGTTATTTGGGGAGGGATGTGGACTCCTAGAATCTAGGGATAACATCCTCATTTTAATAGAAAATATTTCAAGGCGTTTCTTTTTTTATCACCTCAACAGGGCTAGATAGCATGGGCAGAAGGGCCATTTCAGGTGAAAGTTGGACCCCTGTGGAAAACAGAATTCCTCTTGTAGATAGTGCCATATACACCCCTTGTAGATAGTGCCAAACACAGCCCCCTGTAGATAGTGCCACCCCCTGTAGTTAGTGCCACACAGCCCCCTTGTAGATAGTGCCACACAGCCCCCTTATAGATAGTGCCACACAGCCCCCTGTAGAAAGTGCCACAGTGCCCTCTATAGATAGTCACCCCCCACCTTTTAGATAGTGCCACACAGCCCCCTGTAGATAATGCCACACAGCCCCCTTGTAAGCAGTACCACACGCAGCCCCCCTGTAGATAGTGCCACATCCCCCCTTGTAGATAGTGCCACACACACTCCCCTTGTAGATAGTGCCACACAGCCACCTGTAAATAGTGCCACACACACCCTCCTGTAGATAGCACTACACCCCCTCCTCCCTGTACATAGCGCCATTGGGTCTCCCTAGAGAAGCCTCTGATGTCACTGTCCATATAAGTATAGTAACGTCAGGGGCTTCTCCAGGAGGGGAATCCATGGGAAGACAATGAATAGGCATCACCTCCAGCCAGGACAGGATGTGTATTCAGAATCCTGACACTTCACTAACGTTTGTGTGAGACTACAGCACAGAACAGCAAGATCTCGCTGTAAATGACTGCGAGACTACGTCTGCTGTGCAGTAAATCACAGAGAAGTGCAGAGAAGTGTCAGGATTCTGAATACACATCCCGTCCTGGCTGGAGGTAATGTATATTCATTGTCCGGACACTTGATTAACATTAATGTGTGTATGTGGCTGCACATCGTGTTCTAGTAAGAACACAATGCTGCTGTGTAAATGAATGGAGAGAAGTGTATGACACTGATTGGTCACTGATTGGTCAGCGTCATACACTTCTCTCCACAATGCCCACTTGGTCAAAAAGTAAAACACGCCCAGTTGGGCATTAAGGAACTCATTAGCATAAATCTAAAATAGGTCATAACTCCGTAAAAATGATCGATTTTCTAAATAAAAAACACTGCTATAATCTACATTACAGCGCCGATCACATTATGTAGGAGATAGGGCACTTATAATGTGGTGACAGAGCCTCTTTAAAGTTTCTCCTCTCCAATTCTAGTTTTGCCATAAAAAGTGCATGCAAAATCTACAGCAAATTAGCACTATGTGAACAAGGCCTTACGAGGGCACTGGAGACACAAATGACTAAAGAATATGTGCCAAGGCAAAATTAACCTTGTTATCGTTGTGGAAGGAGTTTTCACAGACCTGCCTAAATGTAGATTTAATGTAGATTTAAAGGGAATGTGTTGCCAGAAAAACATGTTTTTTTTTTTAAATTTAAACATTTAGTGTGTGGGTGATTAAACATTGTTCAAATTTTTTTTTTTTTTTTGGCACGAGCCAGGAAATATTATAAATTATTTCTAATTTATAATACTACCCATTTTTGGCCACTAGATGGGGCTGTTCCCAAATTGCAGCATTGCAACATTGGGTTAAAAGCCCTCGCTCTAGTGAGCTCTCAGCATCCACCCCTCCTTTATCCTGGCTAGTGCCGGGATAAACGAGGGGTTTGAAAGGTTTAACCTCCTACACTGTGTGTCGCCATTTTTTGAGGTAACCCACAGTGTAGTAGGTTTACATACAGTAGTAAACACACACAAACACTAACATACATTGAAATCTCTTACCTGCTCCTGCCGCCGCGGCTCCCTCCGGCCCGTCCGCTCCGTTTGCTGCCGCTGTTCCATGTGCACAAGTCCGGAAGCCGCGACCGGAAGTAGTAATATTACTGTCCGGCCGCGACTTCCGGTCCACAGGAAAATGGCGCCGGACGGCGCCAATTTCGAATAGGACTGTGTGGGAGCGGCGCATGCGCAGTTCCCACACAGACGCCGTACACGGCAGTCAATGGGACGGGAGCCGTTCGCAGTCCCTATGGGACTGTGGCTGCCGTATTCCATGTCTGTGTGTGTCGTTAATCGACACACACAGAAATGGAACAAAAAATGGCAGCCCCCATAGGGAAGAAAAAGTGTAAAAATAAGAAACAGTAAAACACAAACACACAAATGAATATAAACGTTTTTATTAAAGCACTAACATCTTTAACATATAAAAAAATTATTTGCGATGACACTGTTCCTTTAAAGGGGACATATGCAGAAATGCAAAAAAGCTGGATATATTCAGAGAGCCTGTCAGTCTGAGAAGAATAACCACTCTATCAAAAGTAAGATAAAAACACAGGATGGTCACGGATGTCTATCAAGGCAGAATGTGCGTGATAACAGCCAGCTCGCCGTGACTTCTCAACCATCCAGCACCGTGCAGATGACTACTGGCAATAGATTTACATACAGCACGGAACAAGTTATAATTTTTTTTAATCAAAAACAGTACAATGACCGATTTCTACAGGGGATATCTTCAAGGGTATTTGCAAATACAACAGCAGGAAGGCCCTGGAAATGGACCACATTTTGTAAATGAGCTTTTAATGAAGCAAAGGCTGGTGACGTCTGATACAGTACTGACACACTATGACCCGAACTTACTCATAAATGTAGCTTGCGATGCTTCATCCTATGGCAGTATTGTCACTTATAATGAAAGATGGAAGTGAACGACAAGTAGCTTTTGCTTCTCAATCTCTTACAACTGAAGAGAAATATTGTGCACAGATTGATAGAGAGGCCCTGAGCCTTGTCTGGGGTGTAAAACAATTCAACCATTATCTCTATGGGAGATAATTTGTCTTTACTACTGATTATCAACCCCTGATCTCAAAAGGGTATCCCGTTAACAGCTGCTGCGTGTATTCAGGGATGGGCATTGTTTCTTAGATGACACAAATACAAAATTGAGTTTAAAAGAAGATATCTTCATGTCAATGCTAATTCGTTATCTAGGTGGCCATTACCTGACACATCCTTTAGAAAGTATTTTTTTTTTAAAATAATACATCACATGGGTTGTTTGCCCTGATACTCTCCTAGTGGCTGCAAAACAGATTTAGAGGGAGACTAGAATCCCATTTTTTTTCTGGGTTTGTTTAGCTACCAAGCATGGATGGAGTTTCAAGCACAGGTCCCAGTTAGCGCTATTTTACCACCACCGCACAGGGATTATTTTCCAACTAGTCTGAAAGCTTGATTATTAAAAGATCTACATGTTGGCCATATTGGAGTGGTAAAGATGAAAGCACTAGATAGGGGCTTCGTACTAGCTCAGCACTGTCTTGGGTGTCAGCAAGTACAAAACATACCGGAAACAGCACCCCTACAATGCCTGGGAATGGTCCATTGTACCATGGCAAAGAATCCATGTCGATTTTGCTGGACCTTTCATGGGAACAACATTTTTAGTAGTGGTAGATGCCTATTCCAAATGGCCAGAGGTATTTCATAAGACCTCTACCACAGCAGTGCACGAGGCTTATCTATTTAGTAGACTTTTCTGATTATTTCTAAACATTTTTAAGGCTAAATGGAAAAACCCAAATGACATCCGAACTATATTATCCGGCTACCAATGGCTTGGCTGAAAGTTTTGTCCAAAGTTTTGACTAAAAAATGCCTTAAGGAAGGTCTTACCCTGGCTAAAAAACATGCTAACTTTTTATTCGCTTATCGCAATGCTAATCATTCTACTACAAATCAACCTCCTGCAAAGTTGTTTCATAGTAATTCCTTTCGTTTTATATTAGATCTTCTCCAACCATATCTAAAGAAAACCATACAACAACTACAACAAATAAACAGATCTGCCCATAAAAGAATGCGTCAGTTTGATGTAAGACGAATTGTTCTGACAAGGAATTACAATGGAAAAAAGTGTCCTGGAAAGATCCCGGCACAAACCAGTCCACTTTCTTATACTATGGAAGTCTCTCCTGGCATTACCTGGATCATATCAATCAACTCAAGGAATTGAAGAGAGCTACCGTGAGAAAACATGCCAAGTCCACAAGTCCAGTGCATGCCTCATCACTTTCTATCTCTCCTTTCTTACATGATTCTTCAGCTGCGCCACATACTAAATTGATTTCTGAATTTGATACTGAGACTCATGACAGGTAAAAGTTTCTCAGTCACTACCCTCAACCTCTGATCAGTCCACCACTACCTGAATTAAAAAAAAGTTATCCCACAAGAGTGAGAAATCCAACAGACAGTTTGGATTTGTGATCATTTGTTTTGTTCCTGAATATCTCTGTTAATGTGGAGTACTAGTCCTGCAACAAGTATAGACATCTATGGGTACAAAGGTGGACTTTTATTGTAGTGTGGAAGATTGTAATGTATTTGCATTGCAATCATTCGTGCATGGATTGATTTAGTATCCTAATCCTAATCCATGTTTCACTCTGCTGTTATTGATTTTTTTTGCCTTGTTTTTGTCAGCTAAGGGTATGTTCACACGACCACGCCAAATACGTCTGAAATTACGGATATGTTTTCAGGAGAAAACAGCTCCTGAATTTCAGACGTTTTTAAAAGTGCACACGTTTTTCGCGGCGTCTTTTACGGACGTAATTGGAGCTGGTTTTCATTTTGGTCAATGAAAAACGGCTCCAACTACGTCCCAAGAAGTGTCCTGCACTTCTTTGCCGTGGGCGTAATTTTACGCGCCGTCTTTTGACAGCGACGCGTAAAATGACAGCTCGTCTGCACAGAACATCAGAATGGGTAAGACCCATTGCAAGCAGATGTTTGCCGACGTATTGGAGCCGTCTTTTCAGGCGTAATTCGAGGCGTAAAAAGCCTCCATTACGTCTGAAAAGAGGTTGTGTGCACATACCCTTACTCTTTTGTTGTTCCAGTAAATACTGGTTGATGAAGGCTATTTCCCACTTGTATATGTATTATATGATAACACAATAATATACCTGACTGAAAACACTACAGTATTGGCCATGGCATCTGCTAATTCACTATAGCAGCCACTCTATTCTGTTGGTGGGAGTGGCCTGACTACCCACCGTCTTCTCAGCCTGAGGCTCCTAGTGCCATCACACACTATACTGATGTATAAGTTCATACTGCACATAACTTAGAGAGTTCTTCTCTGGACTCTACAACATGACCTGTACAAAAGAAAGCAACTGTTCAATTTGAAAATAATAGGAATACAAGCTCTGTGTCTGTTTTCCTTGAATTCCTGCTTTCAGACTCCGTAAAGCTTAATTAGTTTCTATACCTCTATTTATGGATGTTATTTATAAACTAGTGTTACTGATAACATTAACTTACATCACTTATACTGTATACTTCTAGAGGAGCTATAAGCAATAAGGCCCCATTCTGTCTGAGACTGTTTAGATAAATGAGACTTATGGTGTGGATGGGGTTATCATAAAACTTCTACTACCAAGTTTCTCTTGTCCTAAGTAAATTCATGGTCATAACGTAAAAATAGTAATTTTATTTCATGTGTATGTGCATAATATATATATTTTTGGAACCTTTTAACCACTTCCTGACCACCCACTGTCTTGATGGCGTGCGTTGCTTGTGCTACCAACAGCTCCTGTTCTTAGAGAAGCTTGCTGAATACGGCTGGGATTGGAGGAAACTAGAAAAAAACACAGGGCTGTCTGTTCAGCATGTCAGCAGCTTGTGTCATGGTGACACAGTATAATGTATTAGCATAAGTATGCTAATACATTATAAGTATAAAATCCCTTCAGGGATTAAAAAAAAACGTAACAAAAAAAAAATGGCCACACAAAAAGTCATTATATATTCTAAAATATATATTATTGGCCATACATTGCATGAAACCAAAAATTAGATATTAGGTATCTACACGAACAGAGTAACCTGTAGAATTAATTTAACAGATGACGTAGTGTAAAACATGAACGATATACAAAAAACGAAAAAAAAAATTAAAATCCCTTTATTTGTAAATCCACACCGCAAAAATCAATTACATAAATTACACAGTAATAACCTTAGGAATTAATTTAACAGATTACGTAGTGTGAAACATGAACGGCATACAAAAAAACAAAAAAATGTTGAAAATCCCTTTTTTTTTCTAAATCCACACTGCAAAAATCAATTACATAAATTACACAGTAATTTATTTTTAACCCCAAACTGTGCAGAAAAAGAACCAATTTCTCTCATATAAAACAAGGCCACGTCAATGAAAAAAAAAAATGTTATAGATGCTGAAAGGCAGAGAGGCAAAAATAAAATAATGTAGCTGGTCATTAGGACCTTTGAAGTGGTTAATGTCATAGTGTACCATTTATAAACAATGAGGTATGTAAATGATATCTGCATAATCAATGTTTCGTGATGTTAGTATGTGCCAATCATATAAAACTACAAACATGTCCTCCCTTAACCTATCTCTAAGGGCCTGTTCACATCAGCGTTGTCTTTCCGTTGAGGGGTTCCGTCTGAGCTTTCCGTCGGGGGAACCCCTCAACGGAAAGGCAAACGGAAACCATAGCTTCCGTTGCAACACCATTAATCTCAATGGTGACGGTTACTTTGCTAATGGTTTTCGTTTGTCACCATTGTGAAAGGGTCATTTACATTGCATTAGTACAACAACAACAACAACAAACACATGGAAACCATGGCAAAATCACATTTTTACTTTCATTTTGTATTGTCTTGGAAAAATAGACACCAGCAGGTTGCTATGGGCAACTGCTCCAAATTTCATCTATACTGATTGTCATATAAGGGAGAGGTTACATTCAATCAGATTGCGGCAAATTTTTCAAACTGCCTCAGACAAATTACAGCTGTGATCTGATTGGTTGCTAAGGACAACAACTCCAACTTTCGTCTATACTGTTTTTTTTATGCATCGGATGCACATATAACTACCAATCAGGTTTCTGCTTTCATTGTCCAAGCTGCCTTAGAACAAAAAGGACTGTATCCTGATTGGTTGTTATGGACAACAGCTCCAACATTTGTCTACATTGATTTTTACACATAGTAAGGAGATTTAGCAACCAAACAGATCGCTGCTATCATTCACCTGCTGCCTCACAAGAATGTAAACTACAATCTGATTGGTTGATATGGACAAAAGTTCCAACATTTGTTTATTTTGGTTCTTACACATAGAAGGGAGATAAAATAACCAATCAGGTTGCTGCTTTCATTCCCCTAGCTGCCGCACAAGAATCTAAATTGTAATCTGATTGGTTGCTATGGACAACAGTTCAAACATTTGTCTATATTGGATATTACACATAGAAGAGAGTTAAAGCAACCAATCCACTCGCTGTTTTCATGTACCTAGCTGCCTCATAAAGCTGAAATCTGATTAGTTGTCTCAAAGGGCTCGGACAAAGACTTCTTGGTCTCAAGAGAGTAAATGCCTTTCAGAAAAACATTAAATATTTCTCAATATACCAGAAATACAAAATGAATGAGACTAATTAGGTCTCAAGAATCTGAAGAAGATCATGAGGCGACACTTACTGCAGCTGAAGAACGTCAGGCCAGAACTCGCGCATCAGAAACTTCTACCCAGCGTGTGTCTCCGCTAAGTACACAGCGTGCTTGCATGGCGGTCTCTGGAGAGTGACGAGGAACGCGAAGAGCGACTATCTGCTGACCGACAGTGCCATGAATGGTCACGCGAGTCTGAAACATTCACTGACAGAGAATCTCGCTTGAGTTGTCAGAGAGCTTGCACAGCGGCTTCTCAAGAGCTTGAAAGTAGTGAAGAACGTGAAGCGCGATTAACCGCCGATCGCAAACGTCACAACTATGCCAAAGCCCTTGAAAGCGAAGACCAATAACAACAACAATTGGAATCAGCTAGATAGAT
Organism: Rhinoderma darwinii; assembly: GCF_050947455.1. NCBI lineage: Eukaryota > Metazoa > Chordata > Amphibia > Anura > Rhinodermatidae > Rhinoderma > Rhinoderma darwinii. The sequence goes on from NC_134693.1 coordinate 49,728,519, forward strand.
TTATGAACGCACGCGCCAAGATAATGAAAGTTGTTTATTGACTGAAAGGGAAAGAGTAGATGAAATACGGCAGGCAGAAACAGCACAACAACGTCAATTACGCTAAGGCCCCATGAACACGACCGTGCCCGTAATTATGACACGCAGGCAGCCGGCCGTTTTTACGGGCCGTGCTCCCATTATAAAGTATAGGAGCATGGTCCGTAAAATAAGAAAATAAGACATGTCCTAATTCTTCGGCATGGACACCCTCCCATAGGCATACGGAAAGGTGTCCGTTGGCCATAGAAATTAATGGGCCTGTAATTACGGACCGTAAGTACGGGCGATTTTACGGTCGTGTGCATGGAGGCTTAGAGGCTGACCGAATTCGACACTCTCTTAATAGAATGTCTATTTCATCAGAAGATTCAGATGACTCTCAGGAGTATGGTGCGGCAAACAATGTTGTTCCTTGGGTCAATAAGAAAACAGCAGGTTTTATGTATTCCCCTAGGATTGACTATGCTGAATTCGCTTCCGTAGGTGGTATGGTCGTAATTTGCAATTTTTGCGGTGCTCTCAAATGGAGAAAAGAGCCAAATGGAATCTGTTGTTCGGGTGGTAAAGTTCACATTGAAAAATTTCAAGAACCTCCAGAGCTTATAAAACAACTTTTAAATGGTGACCATCCACAATCAAAACACTTCTTAGACAGTATCCGTTTATATAACAGCGCATTCCAAATGACATATTTTGGGGCAAAACTAATTACAGAGGGACCATTCATGCCAACCTTCAAGGTGCAAGGCCAAGTTTACCATCTCATCGGATCTTTGCTACCACAAGATGAGCCAAAATTTCTTCAGATTTATTTCGTATTAGATTACAATGAACAGGCCAATATCAGAAATCAGAACTTTCCACGACTAAATAGTAACCTTATATCTCCACTTCAAAACATGCTGCATCAGGTGAATCCGTACGTGCATAGTTTCAAAGCTGCATTACAGTCTATTCCGCAGGAGCAAAGCAATGATTGCAAAATGATCATCAGCGCAAATAGACGTCCTGTTGCTGAACACCGCGCCAGGTATAACAGTCCTGTCACAGGTGAAGTTGCAGTGGTTTTAGTTGATCAGGAGTGCGATAGGCGTGACATCGTGTTGCATACTCACGACGATCGCCTGCAACGCATTTTCGAAACACACAGAGCTTATGACACCCAGCAAAATCCTTTAATTTATTGCCACGGCGAAGATGGGTACAATTTTGGACTCTACCAAGTTAATCCTACTACTAGGGTAACACATTTTTTTAAAAATATATCAGCCAAGCAATTTTATTCATACCTTCTGCAGATAAGGCCTAATCGTTTTATCAATTTGCAACGATTTTGAGGATTGTTCAGCCAATTTACCATGGAAGTGGACATGTATGCGAAAATAGAGACGAAACGTTTAGTGTACATACGCACTAATCAGACACGTTTATACGCTGAAGATTACGTGCATCTGCGAGACCCCATGCAACAACATAATAACGTGGAAAACTTAGGGCGATTAGTTATCCTGCCATCCAGTTTTAACGGTGGTCCGCGTTACATGCATGAACCTACACAAGATGCTTTCTGCTACGTCCGAAAATACGGCCAGCAATGGCGGATTATAATATGGGCGTTTCGGGCGGTCGCCCGGGGCCCGAGGCTGCCAGGGGGCCCATCGGGGCCCGAGGCTGCCAGGGGGCCCATCGCGGCCCGAACCGCACACAATCGTCAAAAACTATGCAGCGCTGCCGCGCTGCCCGCTTCCAACTGAATCTGCATCCGCAGGACGCAGATTCAGTTGGGTTGAATGCTGGAGCCTCGCTCCAGCATTCACTCTGCCGTGAGCGGCTCGGTGCAGGCAGGCGCGATGTAGTGACGTCATCGCGCCTGTCTGCACGGAGTCACTCACAGCACAGTGCAGAGGAGGAGAAGCATCCCCCACCGTCGTGGGAACCGGGATAGGTAAGTAATTATGTGTTCTTTTTTATTAGGTACGTACATATGGGGCATTATACTGTGTCAGCTATGGGGCATTATACTGTGTTGCAGCTATGGGGCATTATACTGTGTCAGCTATGGGGCATTATACTGTGTCAGCTTTGGGGCATTATGCTGTGTCAGCTATGGGGCATTATACTGTGTCAGCTATGGGGCATTATACTGTGTCAGCTATGGGGCATTATACTGTGTCAGCTATGGGGCATTATGCTGTGTCAGCTATGGGGCATTATACTGTGTCAGCTATGGGGCATTATACTGTGTCAGCTATGGGGCATTATACTGTGTCAGCTATGGGGCATTATACTGTGTCAGCTATGGGGCATTATACTGTGTTGCAGCTATGGGGCATTATACTGTGTCAGCTATGGGGCATTATACTGTGTCAGCTATGGGGCATTATGCTGTGTCAGCTATGGGGCATTATACTGTGTCAGCTATGGGGCATTATACTGTGTCAGCTATGGGGCATTATACTGTGTCAGCTATGGGGCATTATGCTGTGTCAGCTATGGGGCATTATACTGTGTCAGCTATGGGGCATTATACTCTGTCAGCTATGGGGCATTATACTGTGTCAGCTATGGGGCATTATACTGTGTCAGCTATGGGGCATTATGCTGTGTCAGCTATGGGGCATTATGCTGTGTCAGCTATGGGGCATTATGCTGTGTCAGCTATCGGGCATTATGCTGTGTCAGCTATGGGGCATTATACTGTGTCAGCTATGGGGCATTATACTGCGTCAGCTATGGGGCATTATACTGTGTCAGCTATGGGGCATTATACTGTGTCAGCTATGGGGTATTATACTGTGTCAGCTATGGGGCATTATACTGTGTCAGCTATGGGGCATTATACTGTGTCAGCTATGGGGTATTATACTGTGTCAGCTATGGGGCATTATACTGTGTCAGCTATGGGGCATTATACTGTGTCAGCTATGGGGCATTATGCTGTGTCAGCTATGGGGCATTATACTGTGTCAGCTATGGGGCATTATACTGTGTCAGCTATGGGGGCATTATACTGTGTCAGCTATGGGGCATTATACTGTGTCAGCTATGGGGCATTATACTGTGTCAGCTATGGGGCATTATACTGTGTCAGCTATGGGGCATTATACTGTGTCAGCTATGGGGCATTATGCTGTGTCAGCTATGGGGCATTATACTGTGTCGCAGCTATGGGGCATTATACTGTGTTGCAGCTATGGGGGCATTATACTGTGTCAGCTATGGAGGCATTAGGGTATGTTCACACGGCCAAATTTCAGACGTATACGAGGCGTATTATGCCTCGTTTTACGTCTGAAAATAGGGCTACAATACGTCGGCAAACATCTGCCCATTCATTTGAATGGGTTTGCCGACGTACTGTGCAGACGACCTGTTATTTACGAGTCGTCGTTTGACAGCTGTCAAACGACGACCCGTAAATTTACTGCCTCGGCAAAGAAGTGCAGGGCACTTCTTTGCCACGTAATTTGAGCCGTTCTTCATTGAAATCAATGAAGCACGGCTCAAGGTTTACGAGCGTCTCAGACGCCTCGTAAATTACGAGGAGGAGCTTTTACGTGTGAAACGAGGCAGCTGTTAACAGTCTGTCTTTTCACACGTAACTGCCTCTCAGCGTGTGAACATACCCTTATACTGTGTCGCAGCTATGGAGGCATTATACTGTGTTGCAGCTGTGGGGGCATTATACTGTGTCAGCTATGGAGGCATTATACTGTGTCGCAGCTATGAAGGCATTATACTGTGTTGCAGCTCTGGGGGCATTATACTGTGTCACATCTATGGGGCATTATACTGTGTAGAGGCAGCTATGAAGGGCATTATACTGTGGGGGCAGCTATGGGGGCATTATACTGTGTCGCGGCTATGGGGGCATTATACTGTGTCGCGGCTATGGGGGCATTATACTGTGTCGCAGCTATGGGGGCATTATACTGTGTAGAGGCAGCTATGAAGGGCATTATACTGTGGGGGCAGCTATGGGTGGCAATATACTGTGGGGGCAGCTACGGGGGACATTATACTGAGCAATTACAAGAGCTGCAGGTCCAAGGGGGGAGACGCTGTGTAGCACAATATACAAGGAGGGATTGTTATATAGCACTATATAGAAGGGAGCGCTGTGTATCACTATATTTAAGGGGGATTGCTGTGTAGCACTATATACAAGAGGGGGAGGGCTATGTGACGCTATTTACAGAGGGGGAGGACTGTGTAGCGCTATTTACAGGGGGCTGTGTGTGGTGCTATCTACAGTGTTTGACACAATTATATTCAGGGGCGCAGTCTATGGTGCTATAATATTTAGGGGCACAGTGTTTGTACTATTTTATTCAGGGGCGCAGTGTTTGGTGCTATTATGTTTAGGGGCACAGTCTGTGGCACCATGATAATATTATCTTTGTTTATAGGTGTGCAAATGTTGGAAAAGTGAGGAGCCAAAGACATCTGAGTGGCAAATTCTGCAGAAATGGGTCATGGCCGGGAAAAGTCGTCATGAAGTCTGGACTGGATGGAAAAGAGGAAAAAAACTACGTCGTCACCTGTGAGTCACTAGATTTATAGAGAATCTGTCACCTCTCCTGACATGTTTATTATAGGAAATCCTTGTATTTCACAAAAAGTCTTTCTGCAGTCCAGGACTGATAGACAATTCCCCTTGTCAGTGGGATGTGTCCTAGCACAGTGTGATACTGTCAGTATGTAGGGACACAGCCCTGTGACAAGGGGAATCGTAACACTGTTAATGCTTGCCCAAAAAAGTAGTGTTAAAAATAGTTACGGTGCGGCAGGGCGGCGGTGAGGAAGGGGGGCCCAAGTTTGGGTAACAGCCCAGTGCCCATGGTCTACTTAATCCGCCACTGACGGCCAGCCTGACCTTTTCATAACGTTCACAACTAATCCAAAGTGGTACGAAATTTCCCAGAAACTTCTCTTAGGACAGGCATCTTATGATAGGCATGATATTAAAGCCAGGGTTTTCCACCTGAAACTAAAGTTGATGATCGACCTGATCACAAAACAAAAAGTTTTCGGTTCAGCTCTTTGTTTTATGTACAGCGTTGAGTGGCAAAAGCGTGGCTTGCCACACACTCATATTCTCCTTTGGCTGCAAGAAAAAATTTGCCACGATGCAGTTGACACGGTCATAGGTGCTGAATTTCCTGACCGGAACAAGGATCCGATATTGCATGAGATTGTAAAGATGCACATGGTTCATGGGCCATGCAGCGCTTTAAATTGAAACTCTCGTTGCATGCAGGAGGGTCATTGCTCTGAAAGAGACCCTAGAGCGCTATTAGAGCAAACGATGTCTGGGGAAAAACGGGATCCGTTGTTTAGTGGAAGATCACCCCAGAAGGCGATTTCACAGCTACAGTCAGGTTACATAGTTACATAGTTAGTACGGTTGAAAAAGAACACACGTCCATCAAGTTCAACCAAGAGATGGGAAAAGGGAAGGTAAAAATTTCTACACATAGGAGCTAATATTTTTTTGTTCTAGGAAATTATCTAAGCCTTTTTTAAAGCCATGTACTGTCCCTGCTGTGACCAGCTCCTGCGGTGACTATTCCATAGATTCACAGTTCACCCAGTAAAGAAGGGTTGTCGCCTCTGCAGGTTGAACCTTTTTTTCTCCAGACGGAGGGAGTGCCCCCCTGTTTTTTGAAGGGGTTTTACATGGAACGGAATTTCACCATATTTTTTGTATGTGCCATTAGTATATTTATATAAATTAATCATGTCCCCCCTTAGTCGTCTTTTTTCAAGGCTAAATAAGTTTAATTATTTTAATCTTTCCTCATAACTTAGATTCTCCATGCCCCTTATTAGCTTCGTTGCTCTTCTTTGTATTTTTTCCAGCTCCAGGGCATCCTTTCTATGAACTGGAGCCCAGATCTGAACTGCATATTCTAGATGAGGCCTCACTAATGCTTTGTAAAGTGGTAATATTACATCCCTGTCCCGCGAGTCCATGCCTCTTTTAATACACGACAATATCTTGCTGGCCTTTGAAGCAGCTGATTGACAATAGATGCTGTTATTTCGTTTATGATTTACAAGTACACCCAGATCCTTCTCAACAAGTGAATCCCCCAGTGTAGCTTCTCCTAGGACATATGATGCATGCAGGATGTTGGTACCCAGATGCATAACTTCACATTTATCTACATTAAACTTAAATTGCCAACTGGATGCCCAAACACTTAGTTTGTTTAAATCCGCTTGCAATTCACGAACATCTTCCATAGACTGAACTATATTACATAGCTTGGTGTCATCTGCAAAAATAGAAATAGTGCTATTAATCCCATCCTCCATATCATTAATAAATAAGTTGAATAATAGAGGTCCCAGCACTGAACCCTGGGGTACACCACTTATAACCGGGGACCATTCAAAGTAGGAATCATTGACCACAACTCTCTGGATACGGTCCTTGAGCCAATTCTCAATCCAATTACAAACTATACTATCTAAACCTTTACCCATTGGATGTCTATGAGGGACAGTGTCAAATGCCTTTGCAAAGTCCAAAAACACTATATCCACAGTGGCCCCTCTGTCTAGGCCACTGCTCACCTCTTCATAAAAACATATCAGGTTAGTTTGACAACTTCTGTCCTTAGTAAAACTGTGCTGGCTGTTACTTATATTACTATTTTTTGTCACATAATCCTGTATATAGTCCCTCAATAGCCCCTCAAACATTTTCACCACTATGGATGTTAAGCTTACTGGTCTATAATTACCCGGGGAAGACTTAGAGCCCTTTTTGATAATAGGCACCACATTTGCCCTGCGCCAGTCCCTTGGCACTATACCAGTCACTAGAGAATGTCTGAATATTATGAAGAGGGGGACTGAAATAACTGAACTAATCTCTTTACGAACTCTAGGGTGTAACCCATCTTGTCCCGGGGCCTTGTGCACATTTATTTTATTTAATTTAGCTTGGACCATATCTACATTCATTCAATTCAGTATATCAACTGATATATTAACAGCACTGGCACCGGCTACATCAGCTGCTCCTTCTTCAGTTGTATATACAGAGCTAAAGAACCCATTTAGTAACTCTGCCTTCTCTTGGGTCCTAGATGTTCAGAGCTTGAATTTTTAGCATTTCTATACTTGAAGAATTTTTTGGGATTTGTTTTACTATCCTTGGCCACCTGCCTTTTATTTTGTATTTTTGCTAATTTTATTACATTTTTACAGGTTTTATTACGCTCTTTATAATTTCAAAAAAGGCTACAGATGTACCCTCAGATTTGTATTTTTCAAATGCCCTTTTTTTGTCATGTATTGCCCTTTTTACAGAAGGTGTAAGCCATGTGGGGTTTAATTTTAGTCATTTATACCTGTTACCTATAGGAATAAATTTTGCACTATAATTACCCAAAGTAGATTTGAAAATCTCCCATTTATCATTTGTACCATTATTTGACATTAGTTCTTCCCAGTCTATATCCTGAATTGCAGCCTTCATCCTGGGGAAATTGGCCTTCTTAATATTGAGTGTTTTTGCCCTCCCAGCCTGTGTTAGGTAAAATATAACAATATTGTGATCACTGTTACCGAGGTTTTCACGAACATTGACATTCCCAACAAGCTCTGCATTATTGGAAGTTACCAGATCCAACAGAGCTTCACCTCTAGTCTGGTCTTCCACAAACTGACCCATAAAATTTTCGGACATGTCTCCCCTTTGCAGTTGAAGCCGAACCATGACGCCAATTAATATCCTGGTAATTAAAATCTCCCATTATCACTACTGTACACGCCTGTGCAGTCCGCTACATCTGTTTATATAGCTGACCTTCCATCTCCTCAGTTATATTGGGGGGTCTATAGATTACACCAAAAGTAATTTTTTCAGTGTTTACCTCCCTTTCTAGTTCCACCCACAATGTTTCAACCTCCTCACAATCTTCACCCTCTAATGTCTCTTTCACACTCACCTTCATATCGTTTCTCACATACAGACATACACCACCGCCTTTCCTATTTGTCCTGTCTTTCTGAAACAGTGTAAAACCCTGTAGATTGACAGCCCAGTTGTGTGAAGAGTCTAGCCATGTTTCAGCAACACCAGCTATATCTATATTTTCTGCCAGTATCAAGGCCTCCAGCTCCCCCATTTTGCTTGCTAGACTTCTGGCATTTGTGAACATACACTTTAACTTGCCTTTCAGTTTTTCACTTTCATTATCAGAAATGTGATTATTTGACATTATTTGGGCATTTTTATTTTCATTTTCATTGCTGTTTTTTAACAAACGGAACTCCCTATCCTGTTTAGTCCTCTCCCCACAGTCTGTTTGTCCCCCCCCACCAATATAGTCTGACCCCTCTCTAACCTGACTACCCCTTTATTTTCTACATTGACCTCCCTCCTCAGCCCTAGTTTAAATACTCCGCCACACCAGCTAGAATTCTCTCCCCCAGCACAGCGGACCCCCTTCCACTTAGGTGCAAATCATCTGCAGAATACAGTTTGTACCTCAATGAAAAGTCAGCCCAGTGCTCTAGGAACCCAAAACCTTCTCCTCTACACCAAGACTTAAAGAGGCTCTGTCACCAGATTTTGCAGCCCCTATCTGCTATTGCAGCAGATAGGCGCTGCAATGTAGATTACAGTAATGTTTTTATTTTTAAAAAACGAGCATTTTTGGCCAAGTTATGACCATTTTCGTATTTATGCAAATGAGGCTTGCAAAAGTACAACTGGGCGTGTTGAAAAGTAAAAGTACAACTGGGCGTGTATTATGTGCGTACATCGGGGCGTGTTTACTACTTTTACTAGCTGGGCGTTCTGATGAGAAGTATCATCCACTTCTCTTCACAACGCCCAGCTTCTGGCAGTGCAGATCTGTGACGTCACTCACAGGTCCTGCATCGTGTCGGCACCAGAGGCTACAGTTGATTCTGCAGCAGCATCAGCATTTGCAGGTAAGTAGCTACATCGACTTACCTGCAAACGCCGATGCTGCTGCAGAATCATCTGTAGCCTCTGGTGCCGACACGATGCAGGACCTGTGAGTGACGTCACAGCGTGATCTCTGGAGAACACGGCTGTGTCTGCACTGCCAGAAGCTGGGCGTTCTGAATAGAAGTGGATGACACTTCTATACACAACGCCCAGCTAGTAAAAGTAGTAAACACGCCCCGATGTACGCACATAATACACGCCCAGTTGTACTTTTACTTTTCAACACGCCCAGTTGTACTTTTGCAAGCCTCATTTGCATAAATACGAAAATGGTCATAACTTGGCCAAAAATGCTCGTTTTTTAAAAATAAAAACGTTACTGTAATCTACATTGCAGCGCCGATCTGCTGCAATAGCAGATAGGGGCTGCAAAATCTGGTGACAGAGCCTCTTTAAGCCATGCATTTAACTCCCTGAGCTCCCGCTGTCTTTCCTGTGATGCGCATGGCACAGGCAGTATTCCTGAGAATACAACCTTGGAGATCCTTCTCTTCAGCTTGTAGCCTAGTTCTTTAAAATTATTCTTAAGGCTCCTCCACCTACCATTTATTCTGTTGTTGGTACCTACATGGACCACAACAGCTGGATCATTACCAGCCCCTCCCAGTAATTTATCCACCCATTCCACCACATGCCAAACCCTGGCACCAGGGAGGCAGCAAACCATTCGGTTGAGGCGGTCTTGGCGACAAATTATTCTATCTGTCTTCCTGATTATAGAATCCCCTACAACTACCAATTGTCTTGCCTTACCTGCATTTCCATCCCGCCGACTACTAGCTGGGCTGTTCTCCCGGCTGTTCGGGAGAACAGTATCCACTAGGGTTGCCATTTCTGAGACCGACACCCTCGCATCATCACCAAACTTGGCAATTTTGCTTGGAATATCAGAAACAGGATTCGCCTTCCTTTTCTTTGACCCCTTTCTACTGCCCATAACTACATTAACCAAACTACTTGCCTTATCCTGCTCACCCATGTCTTCACCCTCCAGTTCTACCCCACTAACTGCATGCTCCATTAGCAGTATGCTCCGCTCAAGATTCTCTGTCGCCCTCAGTGTCGCATTTTGCTCCTCCAGATCCCTAATGCGAGCTTCCAGGCGAACAACATGCTCACATCTGCCACAGAGGTATTCACTTTGGAACTCCAGCTCCAATCGTGCATACATATAGCAAACTGTGCACTGAAGAAAACCCTCTAATCTTGCTGTCCATTATCCCAGTTACAAAAAACCTGTGAACAATTGTTAAAGTAAAAGAAAAGAAGAGTACTTACAGGGGCTTTAACTCCTCTTTTTAACTCTGGTTTTGATATACAAACCACTTGTTTAGCAAGCCAAAACAGAGCAGGCTCTACAGAGTCCTGAGGGCTAATTTATACCACCTGTGAGCAGTTAACCCCTCCCCCTAGGTTACATGGTCAAGAAATTGTTTTGGACAATCGATGGGTTGTACCCTATTCACTGGTGTTATCAAGAACATTTCAAGCTCACATCAAAGTCGAAATATGTAACAGCGTTGAAGCCATCAAATATATATGTAAATACGTCAACAAGAGTAGTGACCAGGCCACGGTTGCGTTCAGAAATAATAATGAATACGACGAAGTCACGAGGTTCCAATCTTGCCGATATATAAGCTCTTCTGAGGCGGTGTGGCGCATTTTGAGCTTCCACATTCACGAGAGACATCCCCCAGTGATGCATCTTGATGTTCACCTTGAAGGTGGGCAACGGGTGTATTTCAACCCTAAACATGTGGCAGAGCGGTTAGAAATCCCGGGACAAACCACTTTGCTGGCATACTTTCAACTTTGTGAAACAGATGATTTTGCAAAAACACTGTTATATAACGAAGTTCCATCATATTATACTTATAATAAGCAGCAAGGTGTTTTTAACCATAGAAGACGTGGAACAGCTGTGAATGGCGAGCCCGGCATTTTAAAGGAACACGTCATTGGAAGAGTCTCCAAACAACTCTGAATGCTATTACTTACGCTTACTACTACTACATACAGTGCGAGGACCTACTTCTTTTGCCGAATTGTGAAAGGTTGACGATATTGAATATCCTACTTGCCAGGCTGCTTGCAGAGTGCGTCACTTGCTAGATGGTGATCAGCATTGGGATTGCGCTTTGGCCGAAGCATGCGTCAGTGATAGTCCACATCGCTTGCGTCATTTGTTTACCATTTTGCTGTTTTTTGTGGCCTTTCGGATGCTGCACAGTTGTGGGAAAAATATCAGGATAAATTAGTTGAAGACCTTTTTCAGGAATGCACAACTAAACAATAACGGCAAACTGAATGACACGTTGCGTGAAAGTAATATGAATCTATGTTTGCTGGCTATCCAAGACATAGTCACATCTATAGGGGGTAATCCTGTCTCTCAATATGGTATGCCCGCACCAGCTTTAGACGGGGAACGCATTAACAGGGAGTACGCGACAGAAATAAACTATAATCCAGTGGAACTTGCCGAAACATTGCAAAACGGTGTCTCTAGTCTGACAGCGGAACAGCGTATGATATTCGATCGCGTGTATTTCATAGTGTAGATGGTACTTTGGGAGAAGTCCTTTTTTAGAGGCAGCCGGTGGGACGAGAAAAACATTATCACCAAAGTCATCTTGGACCAAATACGCAATCAAAGCAAAATTACTCTTGCTGACGCTTCATCGGGCATAGCAGCCACATTGTTGCCCGGAGGCAAAACCGCCCATACAATGTTCAAGATCCCGATTGACTTGAATCTTACGGAAAGCCCAGTGTGTAATGTTTCTAGAAACAGCGACAAAGCAAGGGTTCTACGCGATTGCTGCTTAGTAATATGGGACGAGTGCACTATGGCAAACCGTAAAGCGGTAGAAGCGGTAGATACAAGCTTGCGAGATATCAGACAAAATGAGCAGCCCATGGGTGGTATGACAATGCTTTTCTGTGGCGATTTTAGGCAGACTTTGCCAGTCATACCATGAGGAACGAGGGCAGATGAAATTAGAGCCTGCCTCAAGTCTGTGGCGCAAAGTTATACAGATGCATTTAACAATAAATATGCGGTCGCGAACAGGAGGCAACCCAAATGCACAAGGGTTTTCAGATTTATTACAAAAAATTGGTGACGGCACGTATCCGCAAGAAGAAGGGAAAGTTATTTTGCCTGATAATTTATGCTGTACTGTTCCATCACTGCAAGACCTCATTTCTTCTGTGTATGGTGACCCAACGCAAATAACAAATCATGAAAACTCTTGGCTATGCCAAAGAGCTATTTTGACCCCTCGCAACGACCAGGCAGCAGCAATAAACGCTGAAATATTGACGTGTGTTCATGGGGAAAGTGCAGAATATATCTCTATCAACAGAGTCATTGAACAAGAAGACGCTACCAACTATCCGGTCGAATTTTTAAATTTACCTAAGCACACTCGGTCTTCCGTCACACAAAAGTAATTTAAAAGTCGGCGTCCCCATAATTCTCCTTAGAAATTTAAGCCCACCAAAACTATGAAACGGCACCCGACTAAAAATCACAAATCTACAACAAAATGTGATAGAAGCTGAGATTTTAACAGGATGGGGCGCAGGTAATTGCATTTTTATACCCCAAATCCCCCTCATTCCAAAAAATTTTCCTTTCAGTTTTAAACGTGTACAGTTTCCTGTCAGCTTATGTTACGCAATGACCAACAACAAAGCGCAGGGCCAAACGCTGCGCGTTGCGGGCGTGGACCTCAGCGTCAGCTGCTTTGCGCACGGCCAGCTCTATGTGGCTCTCCCGTGTTAGCAATTCACCAATCTTTATGAACACATCCCTGGTGGTTCTACTGCTAACATTGTTTACAGGGAAGCATTGTCGTAGTGAACCTGATTGCTGAAAGAAAATTATTTTTAATTGAAGTTTGTTTATTGTCTTTATACTTATAAAAAACGGCATCAGTAGGTTTTTTAGTGGTCTGCGCGTACGAAGTCGCGGGCACAGCTAGTATATAATATAAACAATCATGTATGTTGTAAAGCGCTGCTTACTCTATTTCAGTCTCTGTTAGCTTCTCCATACATGTCTGTGAAATACAGAAACCAGGAAACATGTTGATGTGGAGCGCAGGAAACAGGTGTCGCTTCCTGTGTCTTCAGTTATTCTAATACTATGTGAGTGATCTTTAACTTATGTGCATCTGGAACTATCACACCTTGAATCAGTTATGCAGATCCAGTAAGGATATTGATACTAAATATTATATATACGTTAGCCACGTAAGAAAAGTAATCCTGGAGCTCATGTATCATAGTTACTAATGCATTAAGCCCTTTTTTCTTTTTAGATTTAACAGTTTTGTTTATTATGTGTTGTTTTTTTTAAGGGGGCATGACTGAGCTGCCCAAATATATCATCCAGTTAAAAATGTCATTTGTGCCAAAAAAGAAATGTATACCATAAATGTACAACATGCTGGATCTGTCATACAGGTTATCACCAGTCTAATTTATGAGACATTTATATAGCACCATTACAACAATTGTCATAGATGTCTCTTTTTTTCATAAGCATTGTAACAAATCAACTCTTTGCTCCATGACAGAAGCATGTATGCTTCTATCAAACAACACTGGGTCCTGGGATTAAGATACTGAGAGCCCCACTAGGGACAATGATCGAGGACATTTGTTGGACAGCTCTGCCCAATATGTTAGCTCTATATAGATAATAGGAATGAATAAAGTCAGTTTTACCCACAAAACAATGCAACCACAAGACAATGGAACTAAAAACCCAAAACATATAAATAAAATATAGATATCAAGGCATTATAAAGCTCAAACTCTAAGAGCAGGGGAATATTTTTTTAAATAAAAGGGTTACAATATCAATGACACAATAAATTTAAGTTGATCTACTGTGCTTTGTCCTGTTAAATAATTACTTTCTAATCTACTCTAAGTATTACCATCAGCTCAGGGGCACCATGATGGGGAGCCCATGTACTCCCACGTATGCTAATCTGCTCCTGGGATGATGGGTAGACACAATTGTCTTCTGGGACAATGAATTAGAATGGAACCCCCAGATATAATTCTGGGGGAGATTAAAGGGTAACTAAACCTTTAAAAAACTTTGAAATGTCATAGTAACACGTCAGAAGTTTTGATCGGTGGGGGTCCGATCACTGAGACCCCCATCGATCGCTAAAATTAAGAGGCAGAAGCGCTCAGGTGTACAGAGAGCCGAGCGAACGGTGTACAGGCTAAATAGAAAGTCTATGAGTCCGTACACCACTCGCTCGGCTTTCTGAGGAAATACGATCAGAATTAAAGAGACACAGCACTTATCCGAGCGCTTCTGCCGCTTCGTTTTAGTGATTGGTGCTGGTCTCAGTGCTCGGACCCTCACTACGACATGTCAAAAGTTTTTTAAAAGTTTAGTTACACTTTAACTGATGAATTTGCTAAATGTGTGGATAGACTAAGTGACAATGAAATATGCTTTAGGCCTCATGCACACGACCATAGTGGTGTGCACGGCCATGATTTTCGGCTCGGACACCCATGGAGTGTCACTCGTGGGCCGTCCACAAATCGCGGGCTGTGCACACGGGCGCGTACATTCATTTCTATGAGCCTGGACCGCAAAACACGCCCATAATAGGACCTATCTAGTATGTCCTATCTTTTTGCGGTCCAGGCTCCTGGGCAATGCACGGACAGTGGAAACCACGGTCGTGTGCATGGGCCCAAAGAAATGAATGGGACCGCAATTCACCCGCAGATTTGCGGGTGAATTGAGGCCGCAAAAACACTTTTGTGTGCATGGGGCTTTAGATTTACTTTTGAGACAAATAAGAAAAGTATCACCTTCCTGGATCTGAGGATCAGTAAAAATCATGAGGGAACGGCTACATTTAGAAAACTCACTGCAATCAATAGATTTTTGCGTTGGGAGAGCTATCACCCTAAACCCCTCAAGCGAGGTATACCACGAGGACAGTGTATTAGAGCAAGGGAAAAACTGTAGCTCGATACATAAATATAACAACCAGGTAAGGGACTTGAGAAATCATTTCTTAGTTAGAGGATAGCCAAATAAAGTCCTAAGCAATGCACATAAACGGGCATTGGCATCTGACTTATTAACTCCCCGACCTAAGGAAGAAGAACAACGACTGATATGTGATAGTCAGGCTATCCGAATTAGAAACATTCTCAGAAAATACTAGGTTATGTTAAAAATAGAACCCAACAAATGTGCAGCTATACCAGGCAGTTACCTATAGGATAGGTGGGTCCTTTAGGGATCAACTAGTGCGTAGTCACTATGAACTCCCCACCCCCTAAGATCTTGTCTTGAGAGAAAAATTTATGGCACAGATAGGTGCGGTACATGTAAGGCATGCCCATTTAATTATAAAAAAAAATAATTTAAAAGTGCAGTGGCAGGTACAATAAAAAATACTCGGGACTTTGCGAAATGCAATAAGGCATGGTTAAGCTATGCAGATGCACTTGTCCGCTAGACTATATTGGGAAAACCAAGAGAGTTCAGGAGACAAATAAGGAGCTAATATTGAAGATATTGAGCACAGAAGAGATACACCGGTATCCTGCCATATATGGGAGACATACGGGATGATGCAAAAGCCATCACGTTCTGCGTGAGAGATGGGGTTCGACGATCCCCTAGGCAGGGGGGACTGGGACAAATGGATCCTATAAAAGAAGGCCCAGTGAAGATAAGATTGATAAATCTACTGGGCCTAAATGAGAGATCGACGTTTAGATATTTTATTTGATGGGGGTCATTTAGCAAAACCAACACCTGATCATCGACCATAATTGATTGGAAGGATGGAGTTTTATAAGTAATAGAGGTCACTCATTACTCCATCTAATGAATATTTGATTATTAGACCCACTGGATGAAGGGGTTTATTAAATATCCATAAACAGATAGGGTGATTACAATAAGGTTTTGCTATGACTGATGGGGATTGATACATTAAGGCAGAAATAGAAGGTTATTTGCATGATAGCATGACTATATAGATACTGTTGTAAAGGAATCGGCAGTTATTGTTATAATAGAAGAGGCAGTTTATTTGGAATTATTCGCTTGGAAATGTTTATTATACTTTCAGCATTTCTATGCAAAATGGATATGTCAAAACAAGGCTTTTTTTTATTGATGGACATGAGATTACACCAATGAAAAATTTATTGGTTGCCGCCAAGGTATATGTGACCATCTCCCGTGGTAGATCTATATCGGGATAAGAAAAAATAACACTCATAAGTAATGGATAGGGTACTACTACTGAACCTCTGTGGTAGCGTTAGTCTGATTGGACAATTTGTGACCTTACTGAACATAGAGAATCCAGCGCATATGCAGAGGGAGGGGAAAGTGATATATTGAAGTGATTCCCTAACCCCTCCCTGCTATAATCTGACATGCGCATTAGAAATTGATGCATACCGTTATCATAGGGATGCTATAATTAGCATGCATAACTAAACATAAACGCACGCTGTAACTCAACATCTGGTGCCACAGAGCATCGTCACTCTACACAATATAATTAATTACACAAGTCCCCTGATAAACCATCACTTTAAGTGCAGTTGCACACGACCGAGTGCCACTCGGGCCGTTTTTCATGGCATCCGAGTGGCACCCGAGTTTTCACGGACCCATTCACTTTAGCAGGTGAATCGGGTCCGTGTTCACGGACCCGATTCTAAGTTCCGTGGAGAGATAAGACATGTCCTATCTTTCCACGGATCACTGACGGGTCCCGGCCGGCGCACACTGCTATGTGCATGAGACATAAGGAGAAAGAAAACATGGCCAAAGTGATGATCGAATACTGTATACTTAAAAGACACAGCTGACAAAGTCTCTGTGGACGAATTATCTCTAAGATACGAGACTGATATTAGTCTGAAAAAAAGATTTACTCAAGTCTTAATTATGTGGTTTGCCATTGTGAACAGTCATTTATCTATTCGTGTATACCCCTACTTACATGCTTTATTGTATTTGATAGATATCATTGAGAATTCTGTGGATATGTTGGTCCTCCATTGAATAATTTTATTTGATAGATTTAAAAGTTACATTTTAGTTGTTTTTTCTGCTGTGATATTTGTTTTGGTATAGCGGCTAGACAAATGAGATTTTGGTTTCAGTGATATGGGCCGGACTGGGAATAAAAATCAGCCCTAGCTCACAAATGGCAGCAGCCCACACATAAGTAGTAAGTTCATACACTCGTTATAGTCAAGTATATAAAAACACATTTATTACCTACATGTACACTACCGTTCAAAAGTTTAGGGTCACTCAGAAATTTCCTTATTTTTGCAAGAAAAGCACAGTTTTTTTCAATGAAGATAACATTAAATTAATCAGAAATACACTCTATACATTGTTAATGTGCTAAATGACTATTCTAGCTGCAAACGTCTGGTTTTTAATGCAATATCTACATAGGTGTATAGAGGCCCATTTCCAGCAACCATCACTCCAGTGTTCTAATGGTACATTGTGTTTGCTAACTGTGTTAGAAGGCTAATGGATGATTAGAAAACACTTGAAAACCCTTGTGCAATTATGTTAGCACCGCTGTAAACAGTTTTGCTGTTTAGTGGAGCTATAAAACTGACCTTCCTTTGAGCTAGTTGAGAATCTGGAGCATTACATTTGTGGGTTCGATTAAACTCTCAAAATGGCTAGAAAAAAGAAAGCTTTCCTGTGAAACTCGACAGTCTATTCTTGTTCTTAGAAATGAAGGCCATTCCATGCGAGAAATTGCCAAGAAACTGAAGATTTCCTACAACGGTGTGTACTACTCCCTTCAGAGGACAGCACAAACAGGCTCTAACCAGAGTAGAAAGAGAAGTGGGAGGCCCCACTGCACAACTGAGCAACAAGACAAGTGCATTTGAGTCTCTAGTTTGAGAAATAGACGCCTCACAGGTCCTCAACTGGCAGCTTCATTAAATAGTACCCGCAAAATGCCAGTATCGACGTCTACAGTGAAGAGGCGACTACAGGATGCTGGCCTTCAGGGCAGAGTGGCAAAGAAAAAGCCATATCTGAGACTGGCTAATAAAAGGAAAAGATTAATATGGGCAAAAGCACACCGACATTGGACAGCGGAAGATTGGAAAAAAGTGTTATGGACAGACAAATCGAAGTTTGAGGTGTTTAGATTACACAGAAGAACATTTGTGAGACGTAGAACAACTGAAAAGATGCTGGAAGAGTGCCTGACGCCATCTGTCAAGCATGGTGGAGGTAATGTGATGGTCTGGGGTTGCTTTGGTGCTGGTAAAGTGGGAGATTTGTACAAGGTAAAATGGATTTTGAATAAGGAAGGCTATCACTCCATTTTGCAACGCCATGCCATACCCTGTGGACAGCGCTTGATTGGAGCCAATTTCATTCTTCAACAGGACAATGACCCAAAGCACACCTCCAAATTATGTAAGAACTCTTTAGGGAAGAAGCAGACAGCTGGTATTCTATCTGTAATGGAGTGGCCAGCGCAGTCACCAGATCTCAACCCCATAGAGCTCTTGTGGGAGCAGCTTGACCGTATGGTACGCAAGAAGTGCCCATCAAGCCAATCCAACTTGTGGGAGGGGCTTCTGGAAGCATGGGGGGAAATTTCTCCCGATTACCTCAGCAAATTAACAGCTAGAATGCCAAAGGTCTGCAATGCTGCAATTGCTGCAAATGGAGCATTCTTTGACGAAAGCAAAGTTTGAAGGAGAAAATTATTATTTGAAATAAAAATCATTATTTCTAACCTTGTCAATGTCTTAACTATATTTTCTAGTCACACACACACGCACACACACACACACACGTACGCACGCACGCACGCATGCACGCACACACACACACACACACACACACACACACACACGTATCCATAGCAAACTCACTACATATGTACACAGATATACAATTACTGTACATACACACATTCACTAAATACACATGTACAGTACATGAACTCACTACTTGTAAAATACAGTATATTCAGAAGAATAGCAGAATGTCTCCCGGCTAAGGGCCTCTACCACTACTTTGCTGTTCTAGATATTAAAATATGTGCTGTTCACTTATGCCCCTCTAGCCAAATAATACTTGCACTCTACTGTATTAGATGCTTAGTGTACTGTTAACATCCACAAATTAAGCACTTTCCCTAAAACCAAAAATCGTTATTTAGGCTGCTCGCTATACACTTAAAGAGGCTCTGTCAACACAGTATAAGTGGCCTATCTTCTAAATAATGTGATCGGCGCTGTAATGTAGATCACAGCAGTGTTTTTTATTTAGAAAAATGATCATTTTTGACTGAGTTATGACCTATTTTAGCTTGCTAATGAGTTTCTTAATGGACAACTGGGCGTGTTTTTCTTTTTGACCAAGTGGGTGTTGTGGAGAGAAGTGTATGACGCTGACCAATCAGTGACCAATCAGCGTCATACACTTCTCCCCATTCATTTACACATCATATAGTGATCTTATTACATCACGATTTGCAGCCACAAAAAAAACACACTATAACGTTACTCAAGTGTCCTGACAGTGAATATACATTACCTCCAGCCAGCACGTGATGTTTATTCAGAATCCTGAAAGATGAGGAAGGATGAACCTCCTATTTTATTTTGTATTAAAAAATGTATTTCTTTTTTACATTTTTTTTAGTGACCATTCCTGCTCTGGTGTGCACCACCTATTGAATTCATAAATGTTGTGGGTATGGGAAGAAAGGGAAATAGAGCAGGACTGATGAAAGTCGCCTTCAATTATTTTGTTATTGATACCGACTGTTGTAGGGAAAGGATTTAATTGTGAAAAGTCCCCTTTTCCATGATTGCACAATAACTATTTTAATACATTTTATTTCGTTTTTTATGGTATTTTTAAATTGTATTCTTTTTGTGCTTTTATTGCTTTATGTATTACAAGTACAGATATTTACAGCAAGGCAAGCGTAATCTCGCGAGATTACAATGTAACCTGTCATTTAAAACGAGATTACGCTTGCCTTGCTGTAAATATCACACAGACGCTACAGAAGTGTCAGGATTGTGAATAGACATCACGTCCTGGCTGGAGGTAATGTATATTCACTGTCAGGAAACACTTCAGTAACGTTATAGTGTGTTTATGTGGCTGCACATCGTGATGTAATAAGATCACTATATGCTATGTACGAGATAGGCCACTTATAATGTGGTGACAGAGCCTCTTTAAAGTCTAACTCTCACTTTACATAACTTATGGCATGTCATAGAGACATATCAGATGTTCTGATTGATGGTGTCTATGTGCTCAGACCACCAATCACTAGCACAGAGGGGAACAAACTTTCTTTTGTTCTAGCCTACGGTGATACTCAAGACCTGGTTTAACATTCCACGAGGCTGGAGATGTGGATCCCTGTGGCTACAATCAATTTGGCACTGGCAGGCAGACGCTGCAACGACAGATAAGTAGTCTTGGACCGGAGAGTAGAGATAAGATAGACACAGGAACAGGCAGGGGAGTACCACAGGTCACAGACGGCTCAAGATAGTAGTCAGACGCTGAAGAACTAACACTAACACAGACAATGAGTGACTGTCCAGACTGGTTTTAAATAGCACACCAGAAAGACCACACGCTGCGATGTCCAAGAAAGCCAGAGAGGCAAATGATGTTTACAGAGATAACCTTGTACCACTGCACAACCACCGCGAGGAGGCAAGAGAAGGATGCTGGAGTGTGGAGAGGTGAATAACAATGCGATCACTGCTGTTTATGACACTTGGACTCCAAAAATTAGATCTTCTTTATGACATGTCATAAACTGTAGTTCCACAGTATGCGGGGACAAACTGTCATGAACTATGGGTGACAGAACCTCTGGGATCAAAACTAATATTAATAATAATAATAATCATTTTTATATAGTGCCAACATATTCCGCAGCCAGGGCCGGCCTTAGGATAGATGGCGCCCCAAGCGAAATGATCTTTTGGCGCCCCACCCCCATCATTAAAAAGAAATGCCCCATAAAAAAATTATATTACCCCTTTAGTGCCCAGTATAATAGTATAATAATGCTATTTAATAATATAATATATTACAACCCCTTCAAGGACACAGTATTTTGTCCTCTTATTGTGCCAACAGTATTATGCCCCCTGTAGTACCCCTAAACAGTATAATGTCCGCTTAGTGGCCCCCACACAGTATAGTGCCCCCTGTAGATTTTGCCATACAGCCTCTCTGTAGACAGTGCCATAATCGCCCACCTCCTCCTTGTAGATCGTGCCATACAGCCCCCCCACCTCCCCCTTGTAGACAGTGCAATACAGTCCCCCACCTCCCCCTTGTAGACAGTGAGCCCAAACAAAAACAAAAATTGTACTCACCTGCGCACCGTTCCCATGACGAACTGAGCTGTTCCATGACGGGATCCTTGCATAGGCCGGCTTGACCCTGTAGCCTAGTACAGAGTTTCCCAACCTTTTCGGACTCGAGGCAGCACTGGAAAAATAACATTTCCTCAGGGCACCCCTACAAAAAATTCAGAAAGTCAGAAAACGGCTATAAACAAGAACTACACTCTTAGGGTATGTTCATACACGTTTTTTTGTAAGGCAAAAAAAATCTGCCTCAAAATTCTTTCAGGAATTTTGAAGCAGATTTTGTATTGACAGCGTTGTTTGACCTTTTTTTTTTTTGCGTTTTTTCTTAAGCCGTTGAAGCTAATGCAAATGACGCAGGCAAAGAATCTCCAAACGGGCGACGCAGGTATTTTCTGCCTCCTATTAATTTCAATTGGAGGTCAGAGGCGGAAACCACTTGAAGACCATCAGCACCCCACTCACAGTAAAATGACCATCAGCCCGCCACCAACAGTAAAATGACCATCAGCCCCCCACTCACAGTAAAATAACCATCAGGCCACCACTCACAGATTCCCCCTGTAGGTAGACAACACAGCCCCTTGTAGGTAGCGCCAAACAGCCCCTTGTAGGTAGTGCCACACAGCCCACTTGTAGGAAGCACCACACAGTCACCTTGTAGGTAGCGCCACACAGCCCCCTTGTAAGTAGTGACAGACAGGTCCCTTGTAGATAGTGCCACACAGACCCCTTGTAAATAGCGCCACACAGCCCCCTTGTAGATAGCACCACGCAGCCCCCTTGTAGAGAGCGCCACACAGTCCCCTGTAGAGAGTGCCACACAGCCCCCTGGAAGGAAGTGGCACACAGCCCCCTGGTAGGGACTGTCACACAGCCCCCTGGTAGAGAGTGCCACACAGCCCCCTGGTATTGAGTGCCACACAGGCCCCTGGTAGGGAGTGCCACACAGCCACCTGGGAAGGAGTGCCACACAGCCCCCTGGTACGGAGTGCCACACAGCCCCCTGGTAGGTAGTGCCACACAGCCAACAGTCCCCTTGTTTGTAGTGTCACACAGCCCTCAGCCCCCTTGTAGGTAGTGCCACACAGCCCACAGCCCCCTTGTAAATAGCACCCCCCATTCCTGTAGATAGCGCCACTGTAGCTCCCTGACGAAGCAAAAATGCCAGTGTGGCCGGAGATTCCGCTCCTGGAGCGATCCGCTTGATTTTTCTGTCCATATATTGACAGTGACATCAGGGGAAACTCCTGAAGCGGAATCCCCGTCCACAGCATTGCCGACACTGTGACCGGGGATTCCACTCCAGGAGAAGCTCCTGTCGTCTGTGTCCATTTATGGACAGTGAAATCATTGGCTTCTCCTGGAGTGGAATCCCCGTTCACAGCATCTGCAATGCTGTTGACGGGGATTCCACTCCGACAGGGAGCTACAGTGGCGCTAGTAGATAGCAGAGCAGGGAGTTACTTCCCTGCTCTGCTATAGTGCCGTCGCTACCGCTGTAGCACTGCCCTCATGCCCAGTGTCACAGCTAGCAGCTGCTACAGCGGTAGCGGCAGCACTGAGTGAAGAAGCGCCCGGGCGGAAAGGCGAATGCTAAGTCGCCGGGCCCGGGCGCTTCTGAAACAAGCATGGGAAGGGAGCCAGCGCAGCGCCCCTTCCACCTGCTGGAGTGATGCGCCCTGTGCGAAGGCACAGGTCGCACACCCCTCTGGCCGGCCCTGTCCGCAGCACTTTACAATTCAGAGCGTACATGTACAAAAAATATCAGACATTACATAGTGACAAAACTATTAAAATTCAAACAGGAGGAGTGAGAGCTTACAAATGCTTGATCAGTACAATGGTCCAGCCATCTTTTATAAACATGGGTAGTACACATAAAGCTGCATGAACTGGTCACCAGCCAGTATCTGTGTATGACAGATATAAAGTGAATTAGGGTACAAGAAATGTGGGGGAAACTGCTGAATTAAGGGGTCAGGTTCTGAAGACTAATGTAATGTCTGGAGTCAGATTAGGGAATATTACAGGCCTGTCTAAAAAGATGTGCTTTTAGGGCACTCTTAAAACTGTGAATGTTGGGAACTTATCCTGGTTGTCTGGGGTAGCGCATTCCAGAGAACTGGTGCAGCATGAGAAGAATCTTAGAGACGAGAGTGGGAGGTTCGGATTATGGAGCATGTTAATCTAAGGTCGTTGTCGAACATAGAGCACGGGTAGGGTGGTAGACAGAGATGAGGAAGGAGATGTAAGGAGGTGCAGCACTGTGAAGAGCTTTATGGGTGAGTGTCACGAAGCGGGTTAGTGGACCCACTAGGCCGTACCGCCGTAGCAGGAAGGCAGCTGGCCAAACCACAGGAAACCCCAGAAATACAATGTCCCGCACAAGGGTACCTGAATAGTCCAGACGGTGGCTGCAGCTTTGGCACAGATGAGATGGGTGCAAACGTGGCGGATGACAAAGGAGCCGCAAGTTACGCCAGACGTGGCGGATTCCTACGGACGTGGCAGATGACACAGGACGTGGCGGATTCCTACGGATGTGGCAGATGACACAGGACGTGGCGGATTCCTCCGAACGTGGCAGATGACACAGGACATGGCAGATGACACAGGACGTGGCAGATTCCTTTGGACGTGGCAGATGACACAGGACGTGGCAGATCCCTCTGGACGTGGCAGATTCCTCTGGACGTGGCAGATGACACAGGACGTGGCACGACTTGATACTAAGGCAAAGCACGGGAAACAGGAACGGGGAACAAGGGACCGGTAACAACAGGAACGGGAAACGCTAAGGGACTATTTACAAGACAGACTGGGAAAACTAACAACGCTCAGGCAAGGATTAGAAGGCCAGGGGCTTTCTTATAGACCAGGAAATCGTGGCAGTTGATGACGATGACGATTTCCTATTTGTGCGCGCTGGCCGGGCGCGAGCATGCGCGCGCACCCTAACGGAGCGGAAGTGAGCGCTGGCGTCTCCTAGGAGGGAGACGGAGACCAGCGCTCACAGATCCATGGCTGCGGGCGTCGGGAGGTGAGTAAACCCGACGGCCCGCGGCCATGGACGCTACAGTGAGAGTAATATGTTTACATTTTATTCTGAAGGCAATGGACAACCAGTGCAGTGACTGGCACAGGATAGAGGCATTGGTGAAGCGGTTGGTCAGAAAGATCAGCATAGCTGTCGCATTCAGGATAGATTGGAGAGGGGGGAGTTTAGTGATGGGAAGACCGTTTAGTAATGAGTTACAGTAGTCAAGACGAGAGTGAATCAGAGCGACAATGAGAGTTTTGACTGTTTCCAGAGTAAGAAAACTAAATTTACACGTTCATTACATTATGTTCTTTAAACATATGTTGCTTTTCAGGATTATTACATGATCCCGAACTACTGTTACGCTTGTCCCATGCATTTTTAACCTTCTCAGTTGTTTATAGGTATGAAAATAGTCCTCTGGAACTGAAAACATCAGTGACTTTAGCAGCTTCAGATCCCTGACAGTTTTATGCCTCTTTATTTCTCCTTCAGGCCTATGTATTTGTTTATGTACAAGAGACCAGTCCTTCTACAGTTATTCGAGGCGGCCTTTCGGGAAACTGACAGAATGAACAGATTGCCAGTCCAGGCCTGCTCTGCCACATTTTGTCAGCTTTAATAGGGCAACCATGGAAGTGCATAGGGCTTTAGTGTACCTCCATATGCCACAAAATTCCGAAGGAAGCATACAGAGTTTTTTTCCCGATAGATTCCATGCAATATTGTCATAGAGTCACATTCAAATAAATAGAGTTAAGTAGAGACTGTCAAATATGTCCTCATTAATGTGGTTAAAGAGTGGCCATTTAGTACAAAGAACTAAAATAATAGATCTAGTATTCTAATCTGCACTCTGCTTTCAATAAGAACGTTGCTAAAAATTCACGCCCTGAAGGCTGATTTTGAGGATTAAAGCTGCAAGGAGAGAACATTGAGGATGGAATTCCATTAGTATGAATATTAGAAAGTTATGATATCCCAAACTGCTAAAATAATTACCTGTATGGCGCATGAGATTTCAGTTCAGCAATTATTTCGAACTCTATACGCCAGGAGTACATTGCCATGACACACCCTTACCAACAGCATTTAAAGCTGGGTTTACACAGAATTCTGATCCATCAAACCAAATTCCATATCTGTAAAATCAATCGTCCATTTATACACACAGAGTTATTAGGATAGAACCAATCCCCAAATATCCAAGAAACATTTAGTGTGCATTCAACTTTCTCTATGGGCAATGGCTACCACATCATTCTTTTTTCAGTAGTGTAATGGGACCTACAGTAAGACCATAACCATATTCTAATCAGCAGGCATGCTTTACTAGCCCAGGTAACTTTGAGGTATTGTAAGTGACCAGCCCGCAGGTGGTGGTGTAAGGGCCAATGCAGGTGTTTTGTGGCAAACATGGTACAAAGACAGGGGATTTCTTGCAAATTCAACTTTACTAGGCTGGTGTTCATGGCACACCCGGCCGCAACATCAAAAATAACAACATTTAATATGAGAGGCACAGTTCTTACACACAGCTCAGGCAGGTAGATGATGGCTGGCTCACTCACTTTATTGCAGATAGAGGCAAGGGCGCTCCTCCCTGATCAAGGGGTTGTCTGGCAATTCTGGCCAAGTAGGTCGCAACAGGCTGCACTGTACTTGCTGTACGCTGTGCACGTGGGAAGGCTCCTACCTGACTCTAGCACACCATGGAGGGTTCTGCTTTCTGTACTAGTCATCAAGAAGGTGAAGGTAGCAAAAGTATTCCAGTTCCTCCGATGGTAGGTCTGCATAGGTGTGTTTATAGGCATAACAACGTGCAGTATTTATTATACCAGGTATGTTATACCTTAGGATTTATGATATATAAAGATTTATTAATGCAATTATGCCCGTTTTCTGAACTAACCCAACACCTTTTCAACAGGAATCATCATTTTAATCTGTATTGGAAAAAGGGCACATGTCTTCTTAGTCATATGATTTTCTTCAGCAAAAAATGGAGGTGAACAATGGTAGGTACAGCCTGATGTTCATTGGCACGTGCCGTATTCTTCAAAAGACATTTTTGATATCTTAAAAGATATATGTTTATCTATGTTTCTGCCATCATTCCCTTTTGGTCCTGGTGAGCTCGTGGCTAATATTAAAATCTTGGTATCAGAGTAGATCCCTTCAGCAAGTGCTTATTCATTTGCTGACTGATCCCTGATGTTCATGAATTGCTGAGTTCCTGCTTATGCTACATAGTTACATAGTAACTAAGTCATTGTCTGTTCACTTCTTTTTTCCATACTAGGTGTCTGCTTAGAAAAGTGGACACATTTATGTTCACGTTTAAGTATTAAACTGCTGCCCTTAGATTAGGAGGACTCTGCTGTTTTTATTTGTAAGCCATGACAGCAAGAAAAATAATTGTGCTACCCATTTTAAAACATGTATGTGTAGCCATTTCAAAAAGTCTTTTCGCATAAATTTACATCTTTCTCTTATTTTAGAATAAGGAACTGAAGTTTTTTGCAGACATAGGCAATCAATTTAATATCTCTTTCAGTATTTGAGGATTAGGCACCTCTTTTAGGGGATAGATGTATGGTCACCTATCATCCTACATTGGGTCCTCCTATCTTTAAAGGGAATGTGTTGCCAGAAAAACATGTTTTTTTTTTAAAAATTAAACATTTAGTGTGTGGGTGATTAAACATTGTTCAAATTTTTTTTTTTTTTTTCGCGAGTCAGGAAATATTATAAATTATTTCTAATTTATAATACTACCCATTTTTGGTCACTAGATGGAGCTAGTTCCCAAAATTGCAGCATTGCAACATTGGGTTAAAAGCCCTCGCTCTAGTGAGCTCTCAGCTTCCCCCCCTCCTTTATCCTGGCTAGTGCCGGGATAAACGAGGGGTTTGAACGGTGTAACCTCCTACACTGTGTGTCGCCATTTTTTGAGCTAACACACAGTGTAGTAGGTTTACATACAGTAGTAAACACACAAACACGAACATACATTGAAAGCTCTTACCTGCTCCTGCCGCCGCGGCTCCCTCCGGCCCGTCCGCTCCGTTTGCTGCCGCTGGTCCAAGTGCACAAATCCGGAAGCCGCGACCGGAAGTAGTAATATTACTGTCCGGCCGCGACTTCCGGTCCACAGGAAAATGGCGCCGGACGGCGCCAATTTCGAATTGGACTGTGTGGGAGCGGCGCATGCGCAGTTCCCACACAGACGCCGTACACGGAAGTCAATGGGACGGGAGCCGTTCACAGTCCCTATGGGACTGTGGCTGCCGTGTTCCATGTCTGTATGTGTCGTTAATCGACACACACAGAAATGGAACAAAAAATGGCAGCCCCCATAGGGAAGAAAAAGTGTAAAAATAAGAAAAAGTAAAACACAAACACACAAATGAATATAAACGTTTTTAATAAAGCACTAACATCTTTAACATATAAAAAAATAATTTGTGATGACACTGTTCCTTTAAAACCCACCTCCACACTCAAAAGTATTGCCCTATTTTACCAAATGTTGCAATCTCAATAGTGTGAATCCAAAACTCCTCATCAACTTATATGGGAACAACTGTTCCAACTCTCATTTCCAATAGCTGAATGGAGAGAAGCAGCTAAAATGATTCAAAGAATTTCTAAGAATACACATAGGGAAACATCTATAAAAATACTACAAAATTGGAATCTCACCCCTGAGAATCTAAAATGATTCCTGAATATTCCAGTATGTGTTGGAAACAATGTAATCTTGGATCAACATTTCATAAATGGTGGTATTTCCCATCTATACAACCGTTCTGGTCATATTTTGATAGCAGCCAGTACAGTGATATCATTGGAAAGATCCTGTTACTCCCACGTTGCAGGAAGTAAAAGGAATTGTAACCTACAATTATAAGAATATATTTACAGAAAAAATGCTACTAAGACGTGACCTTAAAGGGGGTTTCTACCTTCTGACAACTGATGACCTATCCACCGGATAGGTCATCAGTATATCATTGTGCGGGTCCGACACCCGGACCCCGCACCATCAGGGTATGTGCACACGACCTATTTTCAGACGTAAAGGAGGCGTTTTAACGCCTCGAGTTACGCCTGAAAATACGGCTCCAATACCTCTGCAAACATCTGCCCATTGCCTGCAATGGGTTTTACGATGTTCTGTGGAGACGAGGTGTCATTTTACGCGTCGCTGTCAAAAGACGGCGTTTAAAATTACGCCCGCGTCAAAGAAGTGCAGGACACTTCTTGGGACATAATTTGAGCCGTTTTTCATTGACTCCAATGAAGAACAGCTCCAATTACGTCTGTAAAAGACATCGCGAAAAACGCGAGTACATGCAAAAACGTCTGAAATTCAGGAGCTGTTTTCTCCTGAAAACAGCTCCGTAATTTCAGACGTATTTTGCGCTGTCATGTGAGCATACTCTCAAGCTGCACATAATGCTATGTATGGAGCCGGAAGCCAACTACTTCCGGCATGTACGGCTGGTGCACGGAGGCACCGGGCCAGTTAATCTGTGTGGGATCCGGGTGTTGGACCCCCACAGATCAAGCACTGATGACCTATCTGGTGAATAGGTCATCAGTTGTCAGAAGCTGGAAAACCCCTTAACTGTGTATGAAGTCAGTCTTACATAGTTTCAAACCGTTTCATATTGTCAAAGATAACCTTTTATAGGTGCATATAACTGTACTGTTCTGAAGTTTTTATTTATACAATAAATATACAAAATTTTTTTAGTTACGTTTAATTAAAAAAAAGGCTTCAATTAAAATAAATGTTGGAAAATAAAAACAACAATAAATTAAAAACATAACATAAAAAAATAACATTTTGTATAAACCAGATCTGCAGTTAATACTTGAAGCAAAGCAAATCAATGGATGGAGTATTATAAAAAAAAAAAAATCCCAAGGCTGACAGATGAAGATAAAAAAAGAAAGAGATAATTAAATATGGAGCGAAAGCGTATACTGTATTTATTATCAGTTGATACATAATTAAAAACATAAAGAAAAAATTGGCAAAAAAACTCAAGAAAGAAAATTAATACAGTGATAAGAAGGTAGATTCAATCATTTAATTGAGACCACTGGGTTCCAAACAGGCTAGCTTATAAATCCAAAAAGGTTCCCTGACAGAGGCATCTATTGACAATGGTGGGAGGGACATGCTCAATCGGAGTAATGGATAATCATTGAAATCGATATTGTGCACCAGGGCACAGTGGGGGAGATTTACTAACAAAAATTCTGGCTCAATTTTTCCCGAAAAACTGGCGTACATGCCATACGCTAGATTTATTATGTGTTTTAGACAATTTTTGTACCTCACTAGACAATTTCGAAAAGTTTCTAGGAAAGGGGGTATGGTTTCGAAAAAAGGGCATGGCTTTAAAAGCACCAAAGTGCAGAAAATAGCGGGGAAAATTTTGGCACAAAACATTGGTCTACAGTAAGCCAACCAAGAGGTGGCGTAAGGATAAAATTTGTCTAACATGTATAGCAAGATGCAACAAATTTATGCACCTCTGTGATAAATGTGGCGCATCATCTGCCTGATCTAGTTTTAAGTTGAAGACATTAATGCTGTCTAAGCTTAAAGGAGTTTTCCTCAAGATAGGCCATCAATAACTGATCGGTCCGGGTCCGACTCCCGGGACCCCTGCCGATCCGCTGTTTTAAAGTTGGTACAGCGCTCGTATGGGAGAAGAGGACTGCAATACCTGTGAATCGCCGCTACATGTGTGTCGACGATTCATAGTGAGCAAGTAGAAATGAAGGGGAAGCAGCGGTCGTACTTCAAAACCCCTTTAAGTCAGTATAAACTTAGACAAAGCAGTCAGGGAATGTGCCAAATTTATCACAGTGGCGCACGCTGAATGATAAATTTGCTAGTCATGTTAGACACTTTGCCCTTTCTTTTACCACCTCTTGATTGGCTTAGTTTACATTTATTTTTATTTATTTTTTGCACATTTTAGGCCACGCCTCTTCCCTAAGTCATGTCCCCTTTGCTAGGCACTTTTGCAAAGCGTCTTGTGAGGCACAAATCTCTGTACTTAACTTCATAATTAGGTCTAAAACTTCCTGCGACATTATGTGCCAAAAATGCGGCACATTTTAGCGCACTTCACGACAAGGTCTAGACGCAATTACATTAGTAAATCTGTCCCATTGTGTATTAAAAAGCCATTGGTAACATTTAGACCTATGTTTATTCACTATTTTGCATGTTGAGCCATTGTATTGGAGGTTACAGGGGCCTTATAGATGGTAAATAACATATTCGGTGCCGCACAGTATAGACATCGTGTTTTAGAAAACATGCTAGGGGTAGATTCACACGCAACTTTTGCAACTTTTTTAGGAAAACGCCTCGTTTTTGTGGAGTTTTTTCTGCCGTTTTTGTGGCAAAAATCTGCTGTGGTCAGATGTTAATGCACTACAAACAGTGAGTTCTTTTTGAGTGGCGTTTTTTAAAAATTTTGTCTTGCATTTATTGGCTCAGAAATCATAGCAAGGCCGACTTTGGTGATTTTTCCACCATTTAGAGTAATTTTTCTCCCATAGACCACTACAGGTTTTTCTTTTGCCTATTCAAAAAAACACATGTGAATGTGTGTGGTGATTTTTCATGACGTTTTCGGTGCCATTTTTTCAGAATAAATCATGTGTTGGAAAGAGGAATTTTTGCATCACATGATCTTTGTCACTGCTCTAATAATGATTATAGCCTTTGACCAGTCACATGGGTGCCTTTAACTATCATAAGTCACAACAAAATTTCCAAAATTGCTAAATATTAATGTGAGAAATCTGCCCTTAACTCTTTATGATCTAAAAAGGAAATACAGCTGTTAAAAAATGTGACAACTTCATCTGTTTATTTTGAGTTAGATGCGTGAAAATAAATATTAAGGCCCAATCATTTTTCATGAAGAAAATGTTGATGTCTCAAAGAAACCTGGATGTTGGGAGTTCTTAGAATATTTGCTATTTCCTAGCTCCTGGTATAACACTACGTGAAGTCTTGGAAGGTTTGTTGTCCTGTCAAATACTTGGTACTTGCTGAGCACCAGCTAATTAAGGGTGTGTTCACATCAGCGTTAGGTTCCGTTGATGGGTTTTCCGTCAGACCTTCCCATCAGTGGAACACATCAACGGAAACGCAAATGGAAACCATAGCTTCCGTTTGCATTACCATTGATTTCAATGGTAATGCTTCCATTGCTAATGGTTTCCGTTTATCTGAATTCCGTAAGGTTTCCGTTTTTTTGGCGGAAGCAATAGTGCAGCCGAAGCATGGAAGCATTACCATTGAAACCAATGGTAATGCAAATGGTTTCCATTTGCCTTTCCGTTGATGGTCTGACGGAACCCATCAACGGAACCTAAGGCTGATGTGAACACAACCTTACTATTCATAAATAAAGATATATTACTTACAACAGATATATATCACAGGCCAGAGCAGGTAAAAAATCGGGTAAAAAATCAGAAAACACCACAAGTAATATTCAAGACAAAACAGAACGTTTTTACCGCTCAAACGGCACTGTAAAAGACAGTCCAACGTGTAGTTAGTATGAACACTCTCCCACAGTATATATACGATAGATAATCCACGATCCAGTGTGGGTGTAGGTAGTACTGCTGGCACTTGTAGTTCTATGTAGACACAAACGGTTTCCCGACGTCCTCCAACAGAATAAAATACCTATGTCTCCAGTATGGAAAAAAAGGAAACAATAGTGCAACACCCTTCATACTTAGGGTATGTTCACACGCACTGTTTTCAGATGTAATTCGGGCGTTTTATGCCTTGAATTCGCCTGAAAAACGGCTCCATTACGCCTACAAACATCTGCCCATTGCTTTCAATGGGTTTTATGATGTTCTGTTCCCACGAGGTCTAATTTTACGCGTCGCTGTCAAAAGATGGCGCGAAAAAGAAGTGCATGTCACTTCTTATAACGTTTTTGGAGCCGTTTTTCATTGACTCCATTGAAAAACAGCTCCAATAACGTCCGTAAAATACGCCGCGAAAAACGCGAGTAGTTAAAAAAACTTCTGAAAATCAGGAGCTGTTTACGCCTGAAAACAGCCCCGTAAAGTCAGACGTATTTTGCTAAGCCGTGTGAACATACCCTCACGAGACAAAGAATTCTCAAACAAATCAAAATAGATACAATTAGTAAAAGCATGAGCGGCACGCCAAATACTCTCGCCCCAACTATTCCTATTGAACTTTTATTTACTAGACCATTGTATTCTCTGGTCCCGGACAAGGATTCCGCTGCTACTCCACGAGCACATCACAGGTGTGCAGCAGTAAAATTATTTATATCCTGATGCAAATTTATAAAATAATACAATTTAAATCTGGCCACTTTACTGTTATTTAGGGCCTGTTCCCATCAGCGTTGGCTTTTCATTCAGGGGTTCCGTTGGAAGTTTCCGCTGGGTAAACCCCTTCACGGAAAGCCAAACGGAAACCTTAGCTTCCGTTTGCATCACCATTGATATCAATTGATTCCGTCGAAAAAACAAAATGGTGACAAACGGAAACCATTAGCAATGTTTCTGCCACCATTGATATCTATGGTGATGCAAACGGAAGCTAAGGTTTCCGTTTGCCTTTCTGTGAAGGGGTTCACTCGACGGAAACTTCCAACGGAACCCCTGAACGGAAAGCCAATGCTGATGTGAACAGGCCCTTACCCACATCACCTAACTACTCACACATTAGCCTAGGATACTGTACCTGCCTTGGCACCATAAGCCAAGACAGCTGGGCCCAATTGTGCCCAGAAATAGCTGTTAGTCCTTATAAGTTGCAAACGACACAAGCCGCCCAGGCCGACAACTTTGTGCCGCACTCTCTCTCAACGAGGCAAGAAAAGAAACTAGTGACTGACCTCCATGAAACTTGCAACCAAACGGGGTAAGATGTCAGACTTCAACCTTACAAAAACCAAACAGCATTTAGTCACATAAGAAAAAATGGGGATAGATGGTGGGTATTTTATAACCCTAATTAAGCCTATCCCCGATATATTAACCTAAAATACCCCATTTGTATCCCCTAATTCATGTCACAGGCCCGTGAATAATTAATCTGTCACGGGGCCAGCAGAGGGCGGTGTGAACCCACTTTGTCACTAAGGGATTCGACGTAGGGCTAAACCCGGGAGTGGAGTCTAAGTGGATCCCTGGTTTTCACCCCTTAACCCCTATACAGGGTTCTGGACTTCACTGCAGAGGAACCCCAGGTTGCTACCCCCAGAGTAGTCTCAATTGGTGACGGCCAATGTAAACAGGGGTAGTAAAAAATCAATAGACAGTATGCAGAGTCAGGTATAGCAAAAATCAGAGCAGACCGCAAACAGCACTCACGGTTGGGCGAGCAAAGGTCTAGGCAGGCAGTAAGAGTTTTTTCACGGGTCACTAGCAAGAGGTCAGGGCAGTTGGCGACAAGGATAGTCAAAAAGTACAGGCAGAGGCCTATCACAGAAAAACCAAAAAAGAAATGGCAGGAAAACACTGGACAAGTTAGGAAGAACCTAATTGCTAAGGCAAGGTGTACAGGAATAGGAGGGTCCTTCATACCTTGGAAAAGCTGGGTGGAATTTGAAGCAAAAGGAGAGCGTCGGTGGCATGGAAGGCCGCCAGTAGCAGAGATCGGGGGAGGGAATCTGGCATTCATTTCAAAACAATATCAATGTCAGTTAACACTAGGGTAAAATCCATGTGACACCACCTATCATATTCAAAAGTGGCTCCTGGGCTCGAAAAGTTTGGGGATCTCAGCTCTAATGTAAACAATAATATTTATATTCCCTGCCAGCAAGCAGAGGTGGTATAAATAGTACGAAATTGAAACACAATATATATTAGAAAGATTAAACTTTCTTTTCACAAACATATAACTCGTTATCTGCTTGTAAATAAATCACTTGTACAGCTTGCCACGTACATGACTATCCTGTACCCTTCTTGAATGAAGCACTGTGCTGCCACCCTCTTCTTTTACTCTAGTCATAATTTCCTCACTTTATTATATTATATATTGCTGGATTGTTGCCATGCAAAACTCAGACGTAAATAGAATGAATTTCAGATTTCAAAATGATTCATAATGATCTGCGAGAGAATATAGGAGTGTGAATTGTACACGGGTCTCAGGCTTCGTCTGTGAAAGAGGAAGCAAGAGGCCGACACTTTTCCCATTTCCTCTGTACAAGAGGGATTGAGAAATTATAATTTGTTGCAAAACAACTGAAAGCAACAGAATGATACAATATACACACAAATGTTTTAGAGTAACACGTCTCCTGGTCACACATTGCTGACTAGGTCGATTTTCGGTTAAGAGACTGCTAAGTGTCAACCAATGAGGGAGCGGCAATGGTGGACATATTGGATTTAGACAAGTTTTTTCTTTTTATTTAGTTAACCAAAATTTCGGATGAAAATCTTGAAACTCAAAAAGAAGGCCATGGTCACACGTTGTGGATTCTGTCAGGCCTAAGATGCGGATTCCGCACCTAAATCCGGACACTATATGCAAACGTTTTGTCTGCAATGCATGTTGTGAATTGGTTATTTTTTTAACTCACAGCATTCTCATTATTGACACAGGGTCTGCGCTGAAAATATGCAGATTAGCTCAATTAAACCTAAATGGAGCTAATACAGGTGCGAAAACCCTTTTGAAACCACTTTGTAGCCAGTAATCCGGCTGACAATTGTGTTGTATATGGCTGCCATCCTAGTTAAGGGCAGAATACAACACCCACCACCAGGTTCAAACTAGAACAAATTGTAAAAAATCATTTTCTTTTTTTAAGTAATAATCATTTACATGAAATACTCTTCTCCCACCCTTTTGAGTGACAGGCAATGCCCTGTGAGCTATACAGCCTGGTCTATAAAATGACACATTGTAACAAAGTATCAGAGAGATTTGTGCTGCTGCTGATGCAATCTCAGAGAATTGCCCAGACCGGATACAATTGTCTCCACTGCTCTGAGTAGGCCCAGGTATGCTGTCTCCGATAGATACCTATCTCTTGTATGGGGCCCCCTCACACCCTTCGTATCGTCTACTGTCGCTGGTCTCCGGCTACTGAGTTAGGAGGTGGCTAGGAGTATGGAAACAGAAGTGCTCACTGTGTCACCCTCTTTCCGTAACTCCTATTAACTCCCTTTCACTTCTATGGGAGTTTCAGAAACAGTGTAGTAAAAAGCGCTCGACTGTTACCAAAAAACCCAGCCATGGCTCATAAATCAGTGGCCAGAGCGTGTCAACAGTGGAAGAAGATAGAAAAGCTGCCAGTGATAGATCTCCTACTTTAGAACATATTTTTGGTTATGGGACTTGCTACATTAGCGACTGACAATAGTGAGATTATAATTCTGAAATTTATTCCTTTTATAAAGTAGTAAATATTAGAGATTTGGTGCATTTTCATCTTAAAGGGGTATTCACAAAATCGTAAATCATTACCTATCCACAGGATAAGGGATCATTTTATGACCGCCTCGGGTCTCATTGTTGGGACCCCCACCAATTATGAGAAGGGGTGTACCAAATCCCCAGATCCACCACACTGCACCACCCGCTTAAGGAGCAGCTTGAATGGAGCAGCGGTCGAGCATGCGCCCGTCGCTCCATTCACTGTCTATGAGAATGACGGAAACAGCAGAGCGCTGTACTTGGCTGTTTCCGTCATTCCCATAGACATCGAATGAAGCGGCAGGCGCATGCTTGATCTGGGGGAACGGGACCCTCAGTGATCAGAAAATAATCACCTATCCTGTGTATAGGGGCAATTTATGATTTTGGCAATACCTCTTTAAGGTAATAAGGGGCAATAGATTTATAAGAAGGTTTTTATTTAAGTGTCTAACTCTTTAAAATCTTTTGAGATTCATGCAGTTAGAACCTGCCTACTCAGCTTGGGTCTTTCTCTGTAGATATGTTGTATGTAAACAAATACAGCAGCTCCCAAGATCTAGAAGTGCTGCATACGGTATAATGTAACGTGATCTACATCTATAGAAGCACTGTATATTTTCTCTATATTTGCATTGCATTTGAGTACAATCTATTGTACTCTGTTATCAACCGTCTCAGGATGGCTGCGTTCTTTAGGGCTCATTCAGACGAGCGTGAATTTCGTCCGTGTCCTGTGCATTGAAACAACGCACAGCACACGAACCATTGATTTTAATGGGGCTTTTCACACACGCGGGAGTTTTCACGCAGTGTGTCCGTTGCGTGAAACCCACGGCACGTCCTATATTGGTGCGTTTTTACCCACCTAGTTGCCCATTGGGTAATGGGTGCGTGAAAACCACGGACAGCGCAGGGATGCACTTCCGTGTGTTGTCCGTGTTTCACGCATTAATTACATTGAAAAGAATAAAAAAAAATTATGTGCGTAAATCTGTCAGGCTCGTGTGAATGAAGTCCAGAAAAACGTGTGCTAACCCATCTCACTTCTTAATCTCGAGTGTAAGTGACATTGACAGCTCTTCATTTGTATAGGCTTTGCAGTTCAGTTTAGCGGTCCTTTAAGACTCGTTCTTGTGGTAGGAGTGGACCAGCTTCCTGACAGCGCGCACACACCAGCCTCTCATGTCATAAGCATCTGCGATCTGAGCTTCCCCCTCCTCCTGTGTAATGACAGCAGGTAGTGTCACACATCCACATGCACCGCACTGCGCATGCGTGACAGAGGAGCTGCAGCCCAAGGCAGATCTGGAGAGAGGCGACGAGACCGGAGACAGAGAGATAGCAGGGAGGAAAGAGACAGTGACGAGCAGCCAGTGAGAATGGACGCCGGGCGCTGCGAGTGACAGCCGGGGGTCTACAGGGACGGACGCACCGGATGGTTACAAAGTAGCAGCAAGTCATAGTGAGTGACAAGAGGAAGAGGCGCTGAGTGATCGCGACAGGGACACCCGGACTCCTTCATCAGCGATCAGGTGGAGGGATCTGGGGGCTGCAGGGGATGGCTGCACAGTGAAGGGGCTCATGTCCTGCCACCATGAAGAGGAGCCCAGATGAGTTGACACCTCCACCCTGTGACAGCAGCCTGCACCCTGCACAGCAGAGGACCTGGGTGTGAAGGAGGCTGTGACCCTGCGCTCAGGATCTCCACTCATGTTATTGATCCTTCCCCAGTCTACTGTGCAGTTATCCTCAGGAAGATTTCTAGTCCATACAACTGAACTTCTATTCATCCTGCCACCTGGACACCTTCAGGGAAGTGCTGTGATTAGGTTTCTTTTGGCATCCACCAATTTCAAGTTGTCCTCCATTACTTTCCTAGCATCCTAATATTGCACTAGCACTTTTATCATTCTGCCGGCACCAATGGAGCCTTGGAGACAGTGTGCCCAGTGGCTGATCAGGTGCAGGGTGCTGCCACCCAACCACAGGGTAACATGGGACACGGCTCAGGTATTCGACCTGGCCCAGACCCTCCGAGATGGGGTCCTTCTGTGCCAGCTGCTCAAGAATCTACAGCACAGCTGCATTAACTTGAAGGACATTAATCTTCGCCCGCAGATGTCCCAGGTCAGTAAGCGCTTACATTTCATCATACATGTATACGCAGCTCCTGATCTAGCCATCCACCTTATCACTGTTTCCTAATGTTTCTATATCGCCATCGTGTTCCGTAATGCTGAATGGACTCTGTCGCTGACCCCATGGGCTCACAATCTAATCTCTAACACACAGTTTAGGGCCCTTTTTTTTTGTTATAGATAGCCCATTAAAGGGTTCGCTTGGTTCAGGAACTTGGAGTATTATTGCAGTGTCGAGGTCATATAATAAGGCGTTGTCTATAACCCTGTAAGTCTAAACATGTTTCTGGGGTGCCCTATGCATACTTGATGGGAGAAAACAGATTTTGCCTTGGTCTGATTTAAACTTGTGTCGTCTGAGCCATAATTCTGCACATTTACAGGAGCTGTCCAACATGTGGACAAATCACCGAAATAGGCAAAACCTGAAAGAAATTGTAATGTACTACTAATATATACTACTGTTAAAATGTTACTTTGGTCCTGCACCACCTCTTACTGCTGGTCCCTGTTGCACCTGTGTTTGATCTAGGCCCCAGTGATGTTGCGTGACATCACTATAAGTCCATAGTGATGTCATGTTATGCGGCTACGTCATCCAGTTGCTGCCATGGGATGTTACATCACTATGTAGGTTTCAGCACTGTGGCCTGCAGTAAAATGAGACTTTATGCTGGAAAACCCATTTTGTGTTTGTTAGAATCCTTAAACTGAGCAAAGATATAAAAAATTGTCGTCTGACCGTTCCCTTGTCCGATTCCCCTATTCATTAACATTCTCTTTCTCCTTGGCCCAATAAACGGTTTCATTCTATGCAGCAGCGGGCTATGAATGGTTGATAGACACCTCTGGTGCCACTTTTCTCAAAGATAGCAGTAGAAAAATTCAGCCTGTCTAATGTTTTTTCCTCTTAAGTCATTGGTTGTCCATCTGGAACCCTTTATTGACTTTAGATCATTGGCGGATCTTGTGCCTATTAATAGTCACTAAATCTTTCATAAATTTCTTATATAACATGTATATATATATGTATATACTAGTCCTTCTCAATGAATTAGAATATCATCAAAAAGTTAATTTATTTCAGTAATTCAATTCAAAAAGTGAAACTCATATATTATATAGATTCATTCCATACAGAGTGATCTATTTCTAGCATTTTTTTCTTTTAATGTTGATGATTATGGTAACAGTCAATGAAACCCCAAAATTTAGTGTCTCAGAAAATTAGAACATTATATAAGCCTAATTTCAAAAATGATTTTTAATACCAAAATGTTGGGTTACTGAAAAGTATGTACAGTATCTGCGCTCAATACTTGGTCGGGCTCCTTTTGCATGAATTGCTGCATCAATGCGGCGTGGCATGGAGGCGATCAGCCTGTGGCACTGCTGAGGTGTTATCGATGCGGCGTGGCATGGAGGCGATCAGCCTGTGGCACTGCTGAGGTGTTATCAATGCGGCGTGGCATGGAGGTGATCAGCCTGTGGCACTGCGGAGGTGTTATCAATGCGGCGTGGCATGGAGGCGATCTGCCTGTGGCACTGCTGAGGTGTTATGGAAGCCCAGGTTGCTTTGATAGCGGCCTTCAGCTCGTCTGCATTGTTGGGTTTGGCGTCTCATCTTCCTCTCGACAATACCCTATAGATTCTCTATGGGGTTTAGATCAGGCGAGTTTGCTGGCCAATCAAGCGCAGTGATACTGTGGTTATTAAACCAGGTATTGGTACTTTTGTCAGTGTGGGCAGGCGCCAAGTCCTGCTGGAAATTAAATCAACGTCTCCATAAAGCTTGTCACCAGAGGGGAGCATGAAGTGCTCGAAAATTTCTTGCTAGACGCTGCACTGACTCTGGACTTGATATAACACAGTGGACAAACACCAGCAGATGACATGGCCCCCCAAACCATCACTGACTGTGGAAACTTCACACTGGACCGCAAGCAACTTGGGTTGACGCCTCTTCACTCTTCCTCCAGACTCTGGGACCTTGATTTCCAAATGAAATGCAAAATTTACTTTCATCTGAAAACAGGACTTTGGACCACTGAGCAACAGTGTTGGTCCACCGCATTATATCAAGTCCAGAGTCAACGCAGCCGTCTAGCAGGAAATTTTCGAGGACTTCATGCTTCCCTCTGCTGACAAGCTTTATGGAGAGGCTGATTTAAT
This sequence comes from Rhinoderma darwinii, assembly GCF_050947455.1. NCBI lineage: Eukaryota > Metazoa > Chordata > Amphibia > Anura > Rhinodermatidae > Rhinoderma > Rhinoderma darwinii. The sequence continues at coordinate 49,768,832 of NC_134693.1, forward strand.
TTTCCAGGAGGACTTGGCACCTGCCCACACTGACAAAAGTACCAATACCTGGTGTAATAACCACAGTATCACTCTGCTTGATTGACCAGCAAACTCGCCTGACCTAAACCCCATAGAGAATCTATGGTCTATTGTCAAGAGGAAGATGAGACACACCAGACCCAACAATGCAGACGAGCTGAAGGCCGCTATCAAATCAACCTGGGCTTCCATAACACCTCAGCAGTGCCACAGGCTGATCGCCTCCATGCCATGCCACATTGATAACACCTCAGCAGTGCCACAGGCTGATTGCCTCTATGCCACGCCGCATTGATAACACTTCAGCAGTGCCACAGGCTGATTGCCTCCATGCCATGCCACATTGATAACACCTCAGCAGTGCCACAGGCTGATCGCCTCCATGCCACGCCGCATTGATAACACCTCAGCAGTGCCACAGGCTGATCGCCACCATGCCACGCCGCATTGATGCAGTAATTCATGCAGAGTTGGAGCCCCGACCAAGTATTGAGTGCATATACTGTACATACTTTTCAGTGGGCCAACAATTCGGTATTAAAAATCAGTTTTGAAATTGGGCAACATGTGGACTCATCACAGTCAGGCACCAACTACCCAGAACTCCGTTAGGGTTAATACCCATACTGCAACAGAAGTGAAAGGATCCATAATAGTCACCTATGTTCTTCTGTTGGTTGCTAGGCAGCAGTTCAATTACAGTATATAATAAAAAAGACTCTTAGGCCAGGACCACACACCGTTTGGATGCAGTCTTTGTTGCAATTTTTGGCTCCGTTTTTGAGCTAAACACAGGAGTGGGCACAAAAGACAAATAGCAGCAGAAGCCCCTTTCCTTTCTCTTAGGCCTCATTTACACGAGCGTGTGCGTTTTGCGCACGCAAAAAAACGCTGCGTTTTGCGTGCGCAAAAGGCAATTGACAGCTCCGTGTGTCATCCGTGTATGATGCGCGGCTGCGTGATTTTCGCGCAGCCGCCATCATAGAGATGAGGTAGTCGACGCCCGCCACTGTCCAAGGTGCTGAAAGAGCTAACTGATCGGCAGTAACTCTTTCAGCACCCTCGACAGTGAATGCCGATCACAATCTACACCAACCTGTGAATAAAAAAAGACGTTCACACTTACCATGAACTGCCTGCTTCCTCCAGTCCGGTCTCCCGGCCGTTGCCTTGGTGACGCGTCCCTCTCTTGTCATCCGGCCCCACCTCCCAGGATGACGCGGCAGGCCATGAGACCGCTGCAGCCTGTGATTGGCTGCAGCCTGTGCTTGGCCTGTGATTGGCTGCAGCCTGTGCTTGGCCTGTGATTGGCTGCAGCTGTCACTTGGCCTGAATTGTCATCCCGGGAGGTCGGACTGGAGGAAGAAGCCGGGAGTTATCGGTAAGTCAGAACTTCTTTTTTTTTTTACACGTATATGTATATTGTGATCAAAAGTCACTGTCCATGGTGCTGAAACAGTTTAAGTCTTTCAGCACCGTGGGCAGTGACTGTCTCCTGACGTCGCGTACCCGAACATTTTTTGCCGGGTTCGGTTAAAACGAGTTCGGCCGAACCCGGTGAAGTTCGGTGCGCTCATCTCTAATTTGACACTCCGTTTGGATGTTTGTAACCAGAAAAGCACGTGGTGCTTTTCTGTTTACATTCATCCTTTTGACAGCTCTTGCGTGATTTTCGCGCATGCAACGCAGGACCGTCAGTGTGGCATGCGTTGTTTTCACGCACCCATTGAAGTCAATGGGTGCGTGTTGCGTGAAAAACGCAAGAATATAGAACATGTCGTGAGTTTTACGCAACGCACTCACGCTGCGCAAAATTCACGCATCGTCTAAACAGCCCCATAGACTATTATAGGTGCGTACGACACGCGTGAAAAGCACGCGCGTCGCACGCGCGTATAATACGCTCGTGTAAATGAGGCCTTAGATCCATTTCTAGGCTTGACTCAAAAATATGACAAAAAAAAGCTGCATCAGAACTGTGTATGTGTGATCCTGGCCTTAAAGAAAAACGTTGTATGTGAGTTTTCCTTTATATATACTTTTTTCTTTCCTCATATGTTTAGTCATATATTTGTCATTTCTCCACCGTATATACTACAATGTCCCTTTGTGGATACAACATATATTTTGCATATGTCTTGTATCTTCTAATAACAGTGTATACAACTATGAATGCTTTGTAAGCGTGTCCAGAAGAATGAGCCCAGGCTTTATAGCAGGCTTTGTATCTGCACACTAATAATGAACTTGTGTCGGTGCTTACTGATGCCGAACAGAATGAACTCACTGTACTGAGCGGCTGTGATGAGCCGCATTGTAATGAGAATTACTGACTGACAATCCGCATGGTCATAGATGGGGATATACATATATATATATATATATATATATGAGAGTGCTGATTATGAATTGTTTCTAATTATAGCATTTACAGGTAAACGTGTATGATATTTATATGGAAAAGCTGGGTGACTACTAGTATGGCTGCCATCACAGCTCCTACAAAGGTTTCCTAGAGTCCGTAACTGCATATCCACCTGATTAGGAGGGGATACATTTTAGGGAATCACGTCTTTATGGCTATATTACATGACAGATGTAAGAAGCATCAAGATGTGCGGCAGCTTCAGCTCTGTTTCCGTTTGGTGGGCGGTAGGTCATATAGGGGCTGGGGGATGTCTCAGCGGAGCAGCTCGGACTTCTGTCTGTTGCTTGCATTGCTGACGCGTGAACTAGAAGGAAAGTCAGAACTGCACATTATATTAAATAATTTAAAGAGAACCTCTCACCACTTTTTTTTTTGCCATAAACCGCTCTGTGTTACCTTATTTCTGTTGTGATAAATTACTCATTACTGTATTAGAGAGACTGGAATGTCCCATTCATAGAGTAAGGGTATGTTCACACGCAGTGTTTTCAGGCGCAATTCAGGCGTTTTACGCCTCGAATTACGCCTGAAAAAACGGCAATAATACGCCTACAAACATCTGCCCATTGCTTGCAATGGGATTTACGGTGTTATGTTCCCACGAAGCTTAATTTTACGCGTTGCTGTCAAAATACGCCGTGTAAAAAGACGCCCGCGAAAAAGAAGTGCTTGTCACTTCTTGGGATGTTTTTGGAGGCGTTTTTCATTGACTTCATTGAAAAACAGCTCCAATAATGGCCGTAAAATACGCAGCAAAAAACGCGAGTTGTTACAAAAACATCTGAAAATCAGGAGCTGTTTTCGCCTGAAAACAGCTCTGTATTTTCAGACATTTTTGGTCACTGCATGTGAACATACCCTAAGGGATTTTTTGACTAGAAATGAGTACAAGATTTATACCTTACACTTAAACGGCCCCTTCTGTTCCATTGATCCATGGGGGTCTTCACACAGGTGGCTCCTTCTTTGTGGCGGTCTGTTCTGATCCCGAGAAGTGGTTCTGATGTGCTGCTCCGAAACCTGTACAGGTGGGGGTGGGGTGGGTACCTTCCTATCGGGAAACAACTGCGTTTTCAGCTTTTTCCCAGAGGGTTACTTCTAGGGCATGGTTTACATGGCTTATTTTCAGGTGTATTGAAACGCTGGTATTACGCTCCGAAATACACTTGAAGTACGCCTGCAAACAGCTGCCTGTTGATTTCAATGGGAAATACACTGTATTGTTTATGTGAGACATATTTTTATGCTGGTGAATTAAAAAACGCCTTGTAAAAATATGTTTCATAAAAAAGAAGTAATGTCACTTCTTGAAGCGTTTTACAAGCTAATTTTTCTAATTTCCCATGGACACTTCAAAAAAATGCTTCAAAAACGCTTCAAAATACGCTTCAAAAAATAAAAAACTCTGTGAAAATCAGTTTCAGAACCGCCTTTTCTCTTGAAATCTATTTTCATGCCTCAAACATATGCCTGGTGAGCATACCCTGAAGGGTTTCTTTGTAAATAGCTAATAAAGTTTATTGAAGTAATCACACTTTCTTTGTAATGTATTTCAATAGATCTTAAACAATGTAAGAAAATGGAGTCCTAAAAAGCGACAGAATTACCGAGGAACTTTTACCTTACAGATCTACGGATTTGAAATCTACTCATAAATATTAATATTTCGAAAAAGTTCTGTGACATATCTAATGTGCATCATAACCCACCGCCCCCCACCTCACAAAATTCTAGCCAAAAATGTAAAAAACGTTGAAAGTCACTTTAACAATGTGAACAACAGATCTGGAACAACTTTACAAAATACTTCTGAAGGGTGCTGTCATGTGATGAGACTACGTGCCGTTCTGTACACCGTATAGAGTTTTACGTGCAATGTATGGACTCCAAGTGTACTGACGGAGCTGCGGCTGCAGTGACACTGACGGACCTACTATCCAACGCATCCAAATGGACAATAATTTACCGCATTGAGTTCTGTTGAGATTCTGTTTTTTAAAAGGGGGTTACAGCAAGGATAGCGCTTGCCATAATAAATACCAAAACCCCTAATGGAACCTCTCAACACCAATTATCTACTAATTAGTAATAAATATAATGACCAAACAAAACTGTGGCAGCACTGGCCATACTTCCAGGAGCCTGTCATATCAGTCTGATGCAAGAGCCAAGTATCACTGGTATGGTTCTTAGTAGTGTGACCTGCCAGTATAGTTCTGACCCTGGTACCAAGGTTCGGTAATGCCGTGACATCCATGGTGTCATTGGTGCATGATAGTATCTGCAGCTAGGGGGCGTATCTGTATAGAGCTATATAGATAAATGTGCTCAGCTATATAACTAACACATTGATTTTATTTGACTGATTTCTATTGGAATATGAGAAAAGAAAAAGCACATTTGGTCTTAGTTTAACCGTCATGCCGTAGTGAGCCCAGCCGTTATATTGCTATTGGGTCTGTATTGAGAGAATGATGGCAGTCCACGGAGGGCTCCCTGTACACTAAATTGTAGGAAGTGGCTTCTGTGACTGCCTTTCACCTTGTGGTTTATCATAAACTTTGCAACCTGCACAGATAGCTATGAGAGAACAAGTAAGTTTGTTCAGTCTTGCACCGTAAGAATGTGCAGACCAGAAATGTGCGGATGTTGTGGCTTTCATGACGTTTACTTCTGATGAGAGACTCTTTGTGAATCTTGATTTTTTTCCCTGCAGAATCCAAGATGGACACTTGTGATCTGTATCGCTGTCCAAACATATCTGCCACATGTACTGAAGTCAGATTTACAGGGCATTTCTGGAGTAGTAGGGTAGCACAATGGGGCAGATTTATCAACTGTTTTGGACACATTGTTCTCCTCGACCAGCAAGAGGACGTGGTCTACAGAAAAAGGAGTGTCTCATGGGACAGGTGTGTGGCTTATATGCGCCGAATTGCACCCAAATTGTGCCAAAAGAAAAGTATCTAACATGACCATCTAGATGTGCACAATTTATCATACAGTCTGCACCACTTTGTTAAATTTGGCACATCGTCTGACGGCCTCATCTAAGGCCCCATGCACACAACCGTAAAAACGGCGGACCGTAGTACGGTCCGCGATTTTACGGACCCGTTCGGTTCTGTTGGCCGTGGACACCATTCCATAGCGCTACTGATAGGTGTCCACACCGTAGAACTGTGTCGGGAATTATGAAGCATGTCTTATTTTTCGTATTTTACGGGTCGTGTTCCCATACTTTGTATGGGAGCACGGCCCGAAAATGCGGGCGGCTATCACCGCAATCGCGGGCTGTGATTACGGGCACGGCCGAGTGCATGGGACCTAAGTTTACTCTGTCCAAATCTTAGACGGTTTTAGTAAAGTCTTTAGTGAAGCATCTTTACAATTTGATGCCTATTAAAGTGTAAGGGTCCTTTTACACCGGCCAATTTGGGCCGTAAAAACGAGCACCGATCAACGCTGTTTACACAGTGCAATGATCGGGAACGATCATTGGCCCATGTAAAATGGCCTTTACTGTAATTCCCAAAAACTTTTGATGTTTCATAGAGAAATATTTAAATTAGTGGGGGTTTGCGTGCTGAGGCCTGAGCGCTTCTGCATCTTTGTTTCAGCGATGGTGGGGGTTTCAGCAACCGGACCCCCGCCGATCAAAATTTCTGATATGTCTCTATGACATATTGAAAACATTTTTGAACTACAGTAAGGGTATGTGCACACAGGGCGGATACGCTGCGTAAAAGTACGCAGTGTATCCAACATAGAACCCGGAGGGAATTTTGGCTAAATAAACGCACCAAATTGTGGTGGAGATTTTCAACAGTAATCTCCGCTGCAGAAAAGAGAGTTAGGGTATGTGCACACACACTAATTACGTCCGTAATTGACGGACGTATTTCGGCCGCAAGTACCGGACCGAACTCAGTGCAGGGAGCCGGGCTCCTAGCATCATAGTTATGTACGATGCTAGGAGTCCCTGCCTCTCCATGGAACTACTGTCCCGTACTGAAAACATGATTACAGTACGGGACAGTTGTCCTGCAGAGAGGCAGGGACTCCTAGCGTCGTACATAACTATGATGCTAGGAGCCCGGCTCCCTGCACTGTGTTCGGTCCGGTACTTGCGGCCGAAATACGTCCGTCAATTACGGACGTAATTAGTGTGTGTGCACATACCCTTAGGAAAAAGAAAGTCTATACTTACCCCCGGGCGTTGCCATGACAACGCGTCCCTTTGTTCTCTGTGCAGCCCGGCCTCCTGTGATGATGCTACAGCCCATGTGACCGCTACAGCCTGGGATTGGCTGCAGCAGTCACATGGGGTTAAACATCATTCCAGAAGAACAGGCTGCTCGGAGAACAAAGGGACGCATCGCTATGGCAACACCTGGTGGGTAAGTATAGAATTTTTTTAATTAAATTTAAACAAAAAAAAGTAATTTTTTTCTGATTTGCAAATTTTGTGGCAGAATCACAGCTTTTCCTCTGCAAAACTTGCAACATTTGCTATTTGTTGCTGGTTTTACCTCGCCATTGCATTTAATGGGGAAAACCTGCAACAAAAGTGCAGCGATTTCTTGCATTTTTATTATTGTAATGTATTGTGCTTTAGTATGTATATATTTGGCATACTTTTATTTTCCAGCTGTAATGTATCTCCTTACTCTGCTGGCTCAGAGGATTGCTGTACGCTGTGAATTGGAAATGTGTATGCATAATCATTTTGTTTTCTTTTGTTAGTACTCTTTTCGCTGGGAGTGTATTTTTGCTACTTTGCTGTTTTGATTATTCAAATGTAAAATGTTTAAATAAATAAAAGAATGTTAAAAAAAAATAATTAAAAAAAGGGCAGCGATTTCTCAGCATAAATTGACAAGCCACATTTTTCTAAATGTTTTCTCAGCTGATTTTTTCCGCAGTATGTAGATGACAGCAGCAAAGTCGATGACATTTGAACAAATATTGTAATAGACTGCGGAATTTTCCACAATGAAATCAGTTTCAGAAAATCTGCAGCTGATCCTCTAAGTGTAAACATAGCCTTAGGCCCCATGCACACGACCGTATTTTTCCATCCGTAATTACGGACCATGATTACGTTCTGTAATTACGGACCTATTCGTTTCTATTGGCCACTGACACCTTTCACTATTTTTACTGATGGGTCTCCGTGCTGAAAAAAATGATAGAACGAATGTGAGTTTGGTTTTGCAGGAGTGGAGGGAGTTCTGTGAGTCTGATGATTATTTGTTGTATGCATAAGTTCCAAAGGTCTCCTTGCAGTTTGAGTCATGATTCCGTTAGCTGGGAGTAGAGGGAGTGCATGCCCTATACTGATGGGGACATTGCTGAGATTTGGGGGGGGTGATATATCGGATCCGTCAGAGTTCTCTGGGTTCTCTTGTTCTGCTTCCATTTTTGTCCTCTCTCTGACACAGGTTATGTATATCGGTGTATTAGGGTATGTTCACACGGCCTATTTACGGACGTAATTCGGGCGTTTTTGCCCCGAATTACGTCCGAAAATAGCGCCTCAATAGCGCTGACAAACATCTGCCCATTGAAAGCAATGGGCAGACGTTTGTCTGTTCACACGAGGCGTAATTTACGCGCCGCTGTCAAATGACGGCGCGTAAATAGACGCCCGCGTCAAAGAAGTGACCTGTCACTTCTTTGGCCGTATTTGGAGCCGTTATTCATTGACTCCAATGAATAGCAATTACGTCCGTAATTGACGCGGCGTTCAAGCGCCTGCACATGCCGGTACGGCTGAAATTACGGGGATGTTTTCAGGCTGAAACATCCCCGTAATTTCAGCCGTTACGGACGCCCTCGTGTGAACATACCCTAAAAGCGCACACTGAAGTTGTCAAATTCGGGGAGGTGGTTCAAGAGACTTTTCAGGTACAATATGACCACGTTAATATGGCTTTGTTACAAGCTGAAGATCAAGAAAATAGAAGTCGCCGCAAAAATGTCAGGATTCGTGGCCTTCCGGAATCCATAGCACATGAGGCCCTGCTTAAAGTTGCCTAAGAGATATTCATCTCTATTGGGAGGAGACAGAGCTGCTTCGATCCACATTGAACGCATACATCGTGCCTTGAGGGCTAAACCACGTTCAAAGGATCCTCCCAGGGATGTAATCTGTGGCTTACTCAGCTATGTAGATACAGCTGCGCTCCTAAAAACGGCACGGGTATCTGATGATGTACAATATGAAGGAGCTTCTGTACTTGTATTCCAAGATTTGGCATCTTCAACCCTTGCTAAACGTTGCATCTTGAAACCGTTATTGAATGCGTTGAGAGCTAACAATATTCCGTTTCGATGGTTGTATCCTTTTGGATTGGCGATCACTAAACATGATACATGATAAGCAAATTGTGGTCAGGAAACCAGAAGATCTCCGCACTGCATGGGATTTCATTGGTTTGCAACCCATGGACATTCCTTCTTGGCTTCCTCTAGCGCAAGCACCAAATATCTCTACTTTACATGATGCGGAACCATGGAGCACGGTTTCCAGTCATCGCTCTCCGAGAGGAAAAAAACATCCCTTCACGAGCCAAAGATTGGGTCCGACCTGAAGGTTTTAGGTTACTCCCTGGTGATTATGACTTTCCGTGTCTCCTCGGTTCTTCTCTTAGCTACATAGCTTTTCCCTGTTTGCACACTCCTACATAGGGGATATGGAGATATATGGTCACACTTACATTGGTATAAGTTGATTGCCATTTATTTCTTGGTTCTCACATATGTATGTATATTGTATTATCGCTGAACTCTGGAAATGTTATAATGTAGTGGTATAACATACTACTTGGGTTGCGGTTTAGGTTGTCACACCCATAGGTCAACCTCATGCGTTCTCTGGTGACCCCCCACCTCATTTCTTTTTTCTGTATTTCTCCTTCATCTAAGGCTGGGTTCACACGACTTATTTTCAGACGTCTGAAAAAACGGCTCCAATACGTCGGCAAACATCTGCCCATTACTTTCAATGGGCTTTATGTTGTACTGTGCCGACGACCTGTCATTTTATGCGTTGCTGTCAAAAGACGGCTCGTAAAATTACAGCCTCATCAAAAGAAGTGCAGGACACTTCTTGGGACGTTTTTGGAGCCGTTTTCTCATAGACTCCAATGAAAACAGCTCCAAAAACGGGCGTAAAAAACGCTGCGAAAACACAGCGAAACACGCGAGTTGCTCAAAAACGTCTGAAAATCAGGGGCTGTTTTTCCTTGAAAACAGCTCTGTATTTTGAGACGTTTTTGACTCTACGTCTGAACATACCCTTAGGAGAAGTTGCTTGTGTTTCATGTTACCGCAACTGCACCCTTCTTCGCCTTTTGCGTTCTATTCTTATATGGAGAAGGGTTACTTACACTTATTGTGGTTATATATTTTTTCCGTCCTGTCTTATAAGATAATGTTGTGTTGGGTTCCTATAAGAGCAATATAGCAATACTTCGATGTTATCATAATGTCGTTTTTAAAAATGGCTGATCTTAAGATGGTGTCACATAATGTGAGGGGTCTGAATGTGCCACTGAAACTAAGTCAAGTTATTCGATTGTTGAAGAAACAGTCTGCGCACATAGTTCTTTTACAAGAGACGCAGCAAGATAGAATTCCCTTACTCCCTACCAAAGATTTTGCAACATGGTTCCACTGCCCCTTTCATTCTGCAGCCGGAGGGGTCAGCATAGCCATTCATAAATGCACCTCGTTTTCACTGCTAGCACAAATGAAAGATTCAGAAGGCAGATATCTGTTTATAAGATGGAAAATAGGTAACGCGGTGTATAATTTTGCTAATTTATATTTCCCTAATGTTGCACAGACTTCTTGGCTCATTCGGACCTTGAACATTTTACGTGAATTTCTTACAGGATTTTATTGATTGGAGGAGATCTGAATTTACCCCTCAATCCGATTTTAGACACAACAGGGTCACAACATGCTTCGTATAAAACACTGGCTAAATTGAACAGAGCCTTGAATTCCTTGCACTTGACTGATGTCTGGAGACTAATCCACCCGTTAAACAGGGATTATACTTATTTTTCACCCACTCACCATACGTATCATAGATTGGACTATATCTTTCTCTCCCAAAAGTATTCCTCATTGGTTCACTCAGCGGACACAGGCAATATTCTGTTATCAGATCATCCTCCAATGTCTGTGTCCTTGAGTTTATTAGATGTTCCAAAAGGAGATTGGTGCTGGAGACTGAATGACACTCCCATAGCAGATAAATCTAATGCTGAAAAAACATTTGATAGAGTCAACTGGGCATATTTAGAAGCCACTTTACAGAAATTTGGTGTCCCTAAGATGTTCATTCAAGCTATATTTTCGTTATACAAGAACTCTAGCGCGAAAATTAAAGTTAATGGGACCCTCTCCAAACCACTTAACATAATCAATAGTACACGCCAGGGTTGCCCCCCTTTAATTCAAAAGATACGACAGGATCCTCAAGTTTAGGGAATTAAAGTTGGTTCTTACGCACATACCACAGCGGCTTTTGCTGATGATTTGTTAATATAGACTACAAACCCATCGACCTCCGTACCTCATCTTACAGGTCTGTTTCATTCTTTTGGGGCAGTATACAATTTTAAAGTTAATTTTGGGAAGTCTGGGATATTAAATATTTACACTCCTGAATCAGTTATTAATCCTCTCAAAGCAAACTCTTTGTTCAAGTGGCCAGCAAACAGTTTAACGTACTTGGGTATTCAACTTACCAAAGACCCTGCACATTTATATGCCTGCAATTATGTGCCTTTACTGTCGTCTATCCAGAAACAATTAAGAGACCTTAAAGTACCGTATTTTTCCTGGATGGGTCGCAAAAATCTTCTAAAAACTTTTAGAATATCTAAACTTCTATATTTGCTTCAGACACTCCCTATATGGCTACCTAGACTGTTTTTTGACAGAGTTAGGAAATAGTTTACTGCGTTTTTGTGGAACAATACACGGCTGCGCCTAAAATACCGGTTACACATTCAGAAACCACACTTTGGAGGTTTGGGAGTACCAGATTTATTTACAATCTCCACACTTTTTGATACTCATTCTCAGGTTTCTGCTTCTTTACTATTTAGGACAACAGGCCTTCTCTTGTCAGATTTTCTTCAAGATTTCCAAACTGTATGCAATAAGTACAAATGCCAATATGACAAATGCCAATATGACAAATGCCAATATGACAAATGCCAATATGCCACCTCAAAAACTTTGACTCCATTTGAGCGTCAATTAAACTGCTCTGTAACTCAAAAAGGTGCCCTTGCCAAAACATATGAGTTGCTTCTGATAGGTAAGAAAGAGGGAAAACTAGATCTACTTTCTAGGTGGGAACAAGATCTGCGCACTACTTTTACAGAAGTAGAACAACAAACTATTTTGAAACATTCGCATGGTTTTGCACAATGTATTAATATTAAGGAAAATTCTTACAAATTTATATCCCGGTGGCATAAGACTCCAATCTGGTTGAATATGGATAATCCTGACAAATCAGACAAATGTTGGAAATGCTCTCTGGACAAGGTCCTCTTACTTCACATTTGGTGGCAGTGTCCTTTGATACAAGGGTATTGGATAAAGGTAATGAATACGATAAATGATATTTGTTCCACTACGATTCCTTTATCGCTGAAGGTGATTCTATTACGGTTAATATCTGACTCCTTTACTCCCAAACGACATGACTTAGCCGCAATTCTACTCACAGCAGCTAAATTGTTGATTCCATTGCTTTGGAAGTCTACTACGCCCCCATCTATTAACGAGTGGGAATTGAAAGTACAAGAAATTCGCAGGTGTGAGGAATTTACTACATTGGGAACGGCAGACTAGAGCAAAATTTTTATCTATTTGGTCTCCCTGGTCAACTAATTTTAACAGATCTTGGTCTCTCTAGCCTGGGTATTATTTTAGGATTGTCTTCAACCCCCTCTAGATGATGATATATGCCAGATCGTCCTTGTGTAACATTTACTTACATCACATACTTTTACGGTTTTTATCATTTCAACCACATGACGGATTAAAATTTTTCCCTTTTCCTTATTTACTTACCTGTATTACTGTTGTATGCTCTCTTTTGAATGTTTATTTCTTCACGCCAGTATTTGTGTATGCTTTGATGTACAAAAGAGAAAACCGAGTTTGTATAACTGCGAAGTATTTTATTATGTTTTTTTGTATATTCTCAATAAAAACAGTATGAAAACAGTAACATCACGAGTGATCGGAAACGATCCAATTTATTGCAATACTCTATCTGACAATGAGAGATCCTACCTGGACAGTCTCTTATTACTACGTGTAACTTTTATTTCTGCTGACATTCTGTCCTAAAAAAAAAGCCATCATTAATTAAAAGGGAGGATAAAAAAGAACACACCCTGCTTGCATTGCTTCATATGGATGTATTTTGTAATAACGCATAAGTGCAATATAATTTCTAATGTATATGGCCCAAATATTTGCATAATCAGAATTGCTTTACTCTTTCATAAAAAGTCTTCTCAAGTTATATTATAAAGGACAGAGCAAAGCTAGGTTGGCTTTATGGTCTGCTACAAGCCCACCTCTGTACCTACCAGTGTCTCCCAGTCGCTTCATGTTCTGGGCCATGTCTGTTTGTTAGGATTTAAAGGGTCAGTGTTATAGCCCCTAATGTCAGCAGCATTCTATATTAGGAGGCTGCAGCAGTGCTCGAGCAATAGGGTAAGTTTACACAGGCCGGATACGCTGCCTAAAGCTACACAGCTTATACGTCCTGGCGGTCGCAGGGAATTCCGGGCGAAAAAACACACCAAATTGTGGTTCAGTTTTTTGGGGGGAATGTCTGCTGCGGAAACATGCACGTAAAAAAAAGCCATGGCTACGCGTTCCTCTGGCGTCCTGCAGTCCAGCCTCCTGGGTCGACGTTGCATCCCATATGACCGCTGCAGCCTGTTGTGCGTTTTACCTCCCCTTGGAATTCAATGGGGAAAACTTGCAACGTAAAAGCAGCGATTACGCAAATACAATTGACGTGCTGTGGATTAAAAAAAACAACACACCGCAGATCAATTTCTGAGCGTTTTTCCCCGCTTATGATTTACGCAGCTTGTTCAAATCTCATCTACCCTTCTGCTACTGTATTATGCTGTGGATTTTCCGCAATTAAATCCGTTGCGGAAAAACCGCAGTATTTATGCTGCGTGTGAACCCGGCCCGGTTCACATCTGTCCTTTTGTTTCCTGCAGTTACAAAAGTGTTTTTTCATATTCTGACAACCCATTGACAACTTCTCCTGTCTCTAACATAGTCTACAATCTGCCATGTCCTCTACTTGTATATTGTCCAAACTCCGCCATCCCAGACTTCAACCTTCTTTATGATCTGCACAAACTTGCCCGCAGCATCTCCGACTGGGTTCACAGTTTCGTTGCGTTTTTGAATTGTTGGGGAGAAAAAACGCATCTAAAAAATGCGGGCGTTTATTATTACCCATTTGCTTTACGAAGTGTTTCAGCTGTAATCTGGTTTTAAATTTGCTAGTCATAGGCTTACAGCTGAACCACTTTGTAAAACACATGGGTAATTATAAACGCATGCATTTTTTAGATGCGTTTTTCTTCCCAACAGTTCAAAAATGCAATAAAAACGCAATATAAATGCAACATGTGAACCCAGCCTAAGACCTCATTCACACGGCCGTAGCCGTGATTACGGCACCGACGGGCCACGGAGTGTCATCCACGGGCCGTCCGAAAATCACGGACCTTACAGACATTGATTTCAATGAAGCAATACACAGACCGTGGAAACCATGTGTTTTATACCATCTGCAATTGCTGCTCCGATTGCGGATAGTATACGGCCGCAAATGTACGGTCATGTGCATGAGGCCTAAGGCTACATGCACACGTAGCGTATTTTGCTGCGGAAAATACGCAGCAAAACCGCAAGTAATTTGCAGGAAAAAAACGCGGCCGAAGGGGCGTTTTTGGATGCTTTTTTTTTTGTTTTGCTGCGTAAATAACTGCGTTTTCATTCTGCGGGTTTTGCTGTGTATTTCTTTAGAACTACAGGGATAGAATTCGCAAGTGGAATCGCGAGGTAAATTGACATGCTGCGGTTTTGAAAATGTGCACCTCGGGTTGATTTACATTCCGAAAAATACTGCACCATGGACATGAGATTACCTGGATCTCATAGACTTTGCTGGTACTATATTACACGGTTAACCGCACGTAAAACATATCGTGTGCATACGGCCCAATGCTACATACTACTATTACTTAGCGTAACAAAAGGGTAACTTCCATTACAGAGCAGAGCAACAGTTACAAAGTCCAGGGCAACATTAGATTCCAGTCTCAGCACCCTATGTTTTGTAGTTGGGGGGCTAAGAATAAAAACACAGTACCCCACTTTTAAATTTTTTTTTTAAAGGAAAATCCACATTATAATTTCAGAAACTTTTGAAATCCACTTGAAGGACATGGACCACACATTCATACACATGGGATCAGTTGCCCATAACAACCAATCAGAATTCAGATCCTTCAGATGCCCTTTTAAAAAAGAAACAAGCAATCAGTTTTATGGGCAACTCCTTCACTTTTTCTTTACACTACTTTTTTAAAAGAATCTCCCCCATTGTTCTTAGTATATATTTTGGTCATAACGGCATTAGCCCACTTTCCAGCTAATGATGACTTCTTTCAAGTGGGTGAAGTTATGCAGAGTGATCAACGTGGCCATAATTTAGGATCTGCAAGGGTACAGCACCCCTGCAACCAGATTAAGTCCCCATAGCTTCAAGCAACACACCCAGCTGCACTGCTTTGAACTTGTACTATATCTCTATGTGCGTCCCATACTATATCTCAGTTTTTTCCACAAATAATAAAATCTTGTGATGTATTATAGAGAAGCAATGCTTCTTACTGCGGGGCCTCACAGAGGCACCATGCGACTGTGCACAAAGTGCATGTGCGCCCTACAGGGTCCGTGTGTTTGAGCTCTTACATGTTTTTTCTCTGTTCTTCCCCGAAGCTACGTTCAGAATTCTTCTAAATTTCCATTACCCGATTGCAGTGCATTGTGGGATTTTAGCTATAAAGTTACAGCTAAGCGGTGGGGGCATGTGCTGGCAGTAAAGTGGAGATGTATCCAATGTATCTTACCAAGGGCATCCAAAGGACTTTTGAAAACATCTACAGTATGTAGTGTATACGAATAGAGAAAAAGCCATTAAAGTTGTTGTCCGTGGTGTGTATCTGGTGAAACCCCCAGCGATCACCTGTAATCTGTGCGGGATCCCAGCAACAATTCCCCTGCAGTGCCCCATAGGGGAAATTATGCATTACACAGTTCACAATTAAAATATTGGGCTGTTGATGTAGTATAGGAACATTCAACTTTGTAGCTGCTCTCCCCCTGGTCATTAGATAACAGTCCTGATTAGGGACCCCCCTCCTTACATTCTCACACTACATACATATGATATATCAGAAATCACTAATGAGGCTTTTGGAAATGTTTTTTTTAAAAACTGGACTTTTACTTTGAATAACTCACGATTCTAATGAAAACATTAATATATTTGCAAAGTTACTCAACTTTTTTTTGTAGGATTAAACTATGAAACGTTGGAACAGAACTTAGGGTTGTTGTGAGGGTCAATGTCTAGCCTAAACTGAGTTTACCAGTTTTGGAGAATTTTGAATGGAGTGGCGGTCGAGCATGCGCGATGAAGCGCTTTTCAGAGTGTATGGGACTGACGGAGACAGTCGAGTTCAGTGTTTCCATCAGCACCATAGACATTGAACGGAGCGTCAGGGAGCATGCGCGACCATAGCTCTATACAGGCCGCTCCTCACCGCAGGGTGGGGGGGGGTGCAGTGAGGAGCAATGGGGAGCTCAGGACCCCTGTTCTATTGATCAGTGGGGGTTCCAGCGTTCAGACATAAACCATCTACGGCGTGCATAGGTGAATATCTAACATGTATATTAATTACATGGGCCTATTGTCTGATCATAATGTATAATAGTGTCTGAAAAGTTTTTGGGGTTGTCATCCACAAAATTTAATGATAGTGGACAAGTCCATTCAGCTACTACATGTACTACCATGTCACATCACGTAAATGGCCATTTCAATATGGAATCTATAGTTTCTTCAGTGAAAGTAAGAGAAAGTAATGAAGAATAACTCATAATGCCAGTTTCTGCACTAATTTATAATCTGTCATGAAACTTTCCAGTAAAATTGCTGTGCTCCTCTTTTACTTTCTCTCTCATTCTACTCTCAATGTTCATTGTGGAATCCTTAAAAAAAAATTCTACTGTACCTCCTACTTATAGTGAATATATTCTTAGACTTTACAGGAGGGGAAACTATTGTCTTTCCATTTCCTGTATTGTACTGAACGTGGGAAGATATCATTTCCTACCATCTGCTGGCACATTTTGTTTTCTTTTAAGTTAGGCTTAGACCCAGATGTCAATTCGACACTTTTCTCTCTGACACAAGGGCATCTGTCACTAAAGATCCCTATAAGTTAGGGATACCCTTACACAAGTCTTGGAAATGGACCCACGATGTGGCGATCAGGGACGGCCAAAAGATCCCCGACCTGTCCTCTTTGTCCAGCCATCGCCTTATCTCGCCTCTCCCATTTGCCTCAAAACTCCTTGAACAACATGTCCACAATGAACAGTCGTTCCACCTCTCACCAAACTCCCTTTTCGACAAACTACAATCTGGCTTCTGACCCCACCACTCTACTGAAACGACCTTAACCAAAGTCGCTAATGATCTGTTAACTGCCAAAGCATTACAACATTACTCTGTGCTTCTCCTTCGTCGTCTGCCTTCGACACAGTCAACTACTCCCATCTGTTACAAGTTCTATCGTCCCTTGGCTTCAGGGACTTGGCCCTCTCCTGCATCTACTTATATCTGACCAACCGAACATTTAGTGTCATCCACTCATTCACCACCTTCTCATCTCCCCTCTCTCTTGGTTTACCTCAAGTCTTTGTCCTAGGAGCCCTGCTCTTCTCGGTCTGCACCTTTGGCCTTGGACAGTTTAAAAAAATTCTGTTTTTGTTGCCTCATGTTATGTCCTTAAACTCTTTTTCTATATGTACAGCGCCCTAAAATCAATGGTGCTTTAAAATAATTAATAATAATAATAATAATAATAATATTATTAATATTAACCCCTTAAAGACACGGACAATTTTGGTCTTCAGGACGGAACAATTTTTTTTATATTTCTCTCTTTGCATCCCGGCGTTCATAACTTTTTTTCCGATGTAGCTGTATGAGACTTTGTTTTTTGCGAAACGAGTTGTACTTTATGTAGGTACCATTTTTTGGTACATTTACATAATTGTTTAATTTCTATACATTTTTCTTTTGCCAAAAATGTAGAAAAAAAAAGCAGTTTTGGGACTTATGTTTTGAACAGTTTATTTATTGTAAAAAATGTGTATTTCTGTGTATTTTTTTTGCTATTGTTTTTTTGATTTAACAAAACTTTTTGTTTTATTAACTTTTTTTTTAATCCCATAGAGGGATTTTTAATTTTTATTTTTGAACTTTAATGTACTGGCATATATCTATATGCCAGTACATTAGCCTGTGTACTGATTGTACACAGGCAGTTGTTAGGGCATACCTCAGTATGCCCTAACAACAGGGAATATGGTCAGACAGCCCTGGGGTCCTTCAATGGACCCTGGGCTGTCTGCCCATACCAGGTGTAGCCATCGATTGCGTCACAGGAATTTTCTGTGACGGGATCAAACGGGAGACAACCTTCTCACTATAGCTTTGAATGCCGCGATCAGCTTTGATCGTGGCATTCAAAGGGTTAACGGCGGAGAGAAGAGGTTTCCCTTCTCTCAGCCGATAGAGCGGGGCTGCGGCTGTGTATTACAGCCGTTACAGCCGTTGCCCCGCTCGTCATGGTGCGCGGACACTGGCTGTCTCACAGGACGAGAATACTCGTCCTGATGCGCCAAGTACCCGCCGCTCAGGACGAGCATTCTCATCCTGTGTCGGCAAGAGGTTAATAATACTTATATACCAGAGCTGAGTTTGATATTTGGTACAATTCATAAGTAGGGGTTACGTAATTCTCTGGCTTGTTCAAAGTTCTTTCTTGAACAAGTCTAAAAGGCAAAACACCCATAAGTGAGACGTCTATGCACTTCTGAATGGCCAAGAAGTTTCACTGAATGTCATTTTGTATTAGTGTATGCTAATAATGAATAACATTTTACTAGTACTGACATGGATTTTCTTTTGAAAATCACTTTGGACTATACCATATTGAATATTGATGATCGTCTTCCTGATTGGTCCAAAATCTGTGAGAATAAACCCCGCCTACACTAACATTTGCTGATAGTGGCACTCCATACAGCCACACCACTACCGCCATTAGAGAACCACATCATGTTGAAACTTCTGGCCATCAACCGATTGGGATGCTATCATTGATGTACAGTGTGTACCGTCCTTACAGCCAATGAGTCCAGCGGGCCATTCAGTAGCATTTATATGGCATGCTACAATTAAACAAGGACAACTGTGGGAACAAAATACTTCTACATTGGCCACTACTGTGTTGCTTTTCATGTTTAAAATGTTTTCTAAATATTGAAGTTTAATTTCTGTCCCCCCCCCAAAAAGAGGACCTTTGTTTTCGCACACTTACGTTAACACTTTATTTTTCAGTTGTGATTATGGTTCATCACTAAGGGTATAACATCACGTGGCCCTGCAGATAAGTTATGTCTATAAGGATGGGATACATTCACCACAAAGTAACATCTGGCTTCTGCGGTTAGGCAAAAACTACAGTGTGAACGTAAACTTAGCCCAAGTTTAGACGTAGCGGATTTGTGTTGTGGATTCCGAACCATAAATCCACAGCAAAGTACAGTACAATACATGTGGATGGGGTTTTCAAAAAATCTCCACGGAATTGAAGGCCTGCTATGAATTATTACAGGCCTGAGCTCCTTCTCTCTCTGGATCAATGGGATCCAAGCATTTAGACCCCCTCCAATTAGACATTTATGGCATATCAAATCAATATGCCATAAATGTCTTTCATTGAAATAACCCTTTTAAAAGCCTCTTGGAGCTAATTTAACTTTTAACTCATCGCTAACTGAACTGTTGCTCATAATGAAGTCCCCAGTACAATACATTATTTCAAAACCAAAAAAGAACAAGGGAGACTTTTTACCTATGACCTGTCGTTTTTAGGTCCAACTTCCAGCCAAGAGAGAAAATCTCCAAAACTCTTGTTGCTGGATGTGCAACCTGTATGGTTTCGGGCTTGTGTTTGTATTATTATTTTCTTATATAGCGTTATTAACTTGCAGGGCGCCATACCTGTGAAACAGAGGGGATCAATGCATAGTATATATAACAAAGACCAATATGGAAGAGAAGATCCTGATAAAAAAAATTGTGTATACAATTACATATATAGTGATAGTGGACAGTTGGTTATGGTATAAGTAGTGGATTTGTTACACTTAAAATTTGCCGCACAATTAAAAAATATCCTAAAAAAAAGGTATTTGTAACTGTTAGTCCACTCATACGACTGTAACAGGATCTGCTGATCTAAGTCTGGTTCAGTAGAATCACTGCAGGTCCTGGTACAGTATTGGGGACATAATACGGACTCTAAAATGCACCTGAATTACGCCCATGCGAACGGGGCCTAAAGCTATGTTCACATAATATTTGGAGCGTACGTTTGGCGTATACGCTGGGAAAAACTCCTGGTGTATATGCCAAATGTATTCATAGGGATGTATTCACCCGATGGAGGCCAAAAGTGTGTCCTTTTGACCTCCGTTTTGCCGGTTTTCTTTTTGAGATATGGAATAGCGTAGTAGATTCTCCCGATGTACAGTAAAAACCAATGTAGGTTAAAAAACGTGATGTGAACAGAGCCTTATATTAATAATCTCTTTGAAAGGTCAGCAATGTTTTTTTGCTTTAGAATAAAAAAAAATTCCTTTCCTCTTACCAACTGCAACAAAAAATACATTGTACTTACCTAATGCTCAGCTCATTAAGATGCTTCAGCAAAAATCTTTTGAGAAGTGTACTCCTTTTTATTCTTGAGTGTGCAAAATACCTTCAAAGATAGCATTGACTGATGAAGATTTCTTTATAATAATGGTATATACTGTATAAACACAGCAGAAATATCATGTTATAGCAGTGACGGATACAGATGTAGTAGAGTTATATTTCAGGCTGTATTGTTTGTGCCCTGTGACTAGAATATGTATATATACAGTAGTAGGTTTAACCGAGACCACTAATAACACACTATGAGGAGAGCCAAATGACAAACAGAGCTCTGCTACATCTGTATACGTTTAACCATAGTAGTAATATGTTATAGTTATTCAAAATAAAGATGTGACAGAGCTGAATTAACTATTTAACTACACCCGCCGTATGATGTTATCGCAATGACTTATGTGACGACATCAGCAATTCCCCATAAAACATTAAGATTGGTATTTCAGCTAATGGAAAGTAGCACTGATAGAAAAGAATCGTGATTTAGGTACAACTCATTAAGAAAATTTCCTACATAGATTTTTACAGAAGTGACCTGAAGGTTAAGATGAACATAAATTCATTTTTGGAGAACCCACACTTGAGAGGGTCTTTCACCGGTGCGTCGACGACCTCTACGGCAATACATCAGGAGGGTGAAATAAACTCTTGCCCCAATAGGACACTTTGGAATGACATGTTGAAATTATGTTTTGTAGGATTTTCTTTTCATTTGTTTTATGATTACATTGACAATTTCTAAGGGTTCGTTCACAAAAGCACATTTAAGGACTGGATTCCTTTACATTTCTTTTTTTTTTTCAAAAAGAGGATTGGGAAGAGATCTGTATGTCCCTTTGGAAAGAAACAGGGATGCTTTTTATCAAGGGCATCTGGAAACTGCCCATAGACTGTTAATTAAAGAGGCTCTGTCACCACATTATAAGTGCCCTATCTCCTACATAAGGAGATGGGCGCTATAATGTAGGTGACAGTAATGGTTTTTATTTAAAAAAAACGATCTATTTTTACCACTTTATTAGCGTTTTTAGATTTATTCTAATGAGTTGCTTAATGCCCAAGTGGGCGTATTTTCACTTTAGACCAAGTGGGCGTTGTACAGGGGAGTGTATGACGCTGACCAATCAGTGTCATGCACTCCTCTCCATTCATTTACATAGCGCATAGGGATCCTGTTAGATCCTTATGTGCTGTCTTATACTAACATATTAACAATACTGAAGTGTTTAGACAGTGAATAGACATTCCACGGGATGTCTATTCACAATCTCTGCACTTCGTTACTCTGTCTGTGGTAGTTACAGCAGACAACGCGTAATCTCGCGAGATTACGCGGTAAATGACAGGTTACAACGAGATCACGCTTCCTCGGCTGTAACTACCATAGAAACAGTAACGAAGTGCAGAGATTGTGAATAGGCATTCCGTGGAATGTCTATTCACTGTCTAAACACTTCAGTATTGTTAATGTGTAAGTATAAAACAGCACATAAGGATCTAGCAGGATCCCTATGTGCTGAGAAAATGAATGGAGAGGAGTGCATGATGCTGATTGGTCAGCGTTATACACTCCTCTGTACAACGCCCACTTGGTCTAAAGTAAAAATACGCCCACTTGGGCATTAAGCAACTCATTAGCATAAATCTAAAAACGCTAATAAAGTGGTAAAAATAGATTGTTTTTTTTAAATAAAAAGCACTGCTGTCACCTACATTATAGCGCCGATCTCCTTATGTAGGAGATAGGGCACTTATAATGTGGTGACAGAGCCTCTTTAATGTGTGGTGAGATCTGCTGCTATACAGCCTGTCATCCAGCTGAAAAGAACATTTCGGAGAAGCATAGTGAGCAGCCAATCAGCATGGCCAGGAGAGTTCTCAGTAAAGCTGATTGGCTTAGTGCAGCTTAGGGATGGTAAATAGTTCTTTTTAGCTAGAAGCCAGCCACAGTATAGAGCTTTATCACTACTAAGCCTTATCTTTATGGATAGCCTACAGGTGACTTTGTTTCAATTACCTCATTTATGATTAGTAAATATCCTCTGTAGGATAACATGTTGTTCTATATGCATCGAATATTAAATTACACTTCTTCCTAAAGAAAAAAATCCATATCTATATATACAGTATATGCACTACTGCGCAATAATTTCAATACAAGCCTAGATTCGTCCAGTTCACTGTACAGGATGGATGTGATTTGTGTGTTTTGCACAGAAGTTAGTCTATCCACTGTTTTAGGAAGGAGTTATCAATCGAAAAGCAATATGCCATAGTCGCTTTGAAATACAGGGCATAGTCGGTGGGAAATTGGCTGCCTCGAGAAGGTTTATTTTGGTGGCATTCAGTGTACCCTCAAGAGATAGGCCGAAAACAATAGTGTACATGATCGACCACGACCTGGACAATCTCGAGTGACCACAAAATAGGAGGATACATTTATCAGAATGTGCTCCAAACGGGACAGCGGCATAACAGCTCGTCAGATCTGCGCTGCTCTAATGGGAACGAGGAAGGAAAGTGTGTCAATTGTGACTGTCAAACGCTGTCTTGTAGCCAGTGGCTTGAAGGGATGTGTTGCAGCCTGAAAACTGTTGATTAGGCCCATTAATAAAAAGAAGCGGCTATTGTGAGCGAAAAAGCACAGGCTGGACCACTAGTCGGTGGAAGAAAGTTCTTTTGACAGACGAATCACAGTTTAACCCTTTGAAGCATTATCACGTACATGTACGTGATAAGCGTCATAGGGAAGTATGGCCCACACTCACGGGCTGAGCGTGCTCCATACTCAGTGGGTGTCAGCTATGTTTTACTGATTCTGCACAGAGCCCCTACCCCCAGCAGTACAGATCAGCAGCCGCACCAAGGTGGACACATTGAAGCAAAAAGTTATTTTAATTTTATTAAATTATCTTAGCTAGAAAAACTGCAAATCACTGTAAAGATTATATACAGCTATCAACAGAATTCCAGGTCTTTTATCCTACTGCACTGTAGTGCTAACATTCTATACACGGGAATGCTGCACTGAATGGAATAGTAGGAGGGTAATTAAAAATATAATTTTATTGGTAATTTTTTTTTTTTTACGGGACTATCATCAATATGCAATGCCTCATCCATGGCTGTAATCTTCAGGTGTTACTTTAAGGAAATTAAAACTCAATATTGTGTATTATCCTTCTATGTGGCTCTATCACCCCTCTGATTTGCTGGAAATGATATAATTTACCATCAATCGTAGGCTTCATTCACATCTGCACTAGGGCTCCATTTCGACGTTCCGTCAGAGCTTTCCGTCGGAACGGAGCCCTGACAGACACCATAGGTTTCCATTTCCATCACCATTGATTTCAATGGTGACAGATCTGGTGCCAATGGTTTCCGTTTGTCTCCATTGTGCAAGGGTTCCGTAGTTTTGACGGAATCAGTACCGTAGTCTAATACGCTATTGATTCCGTAAAAATGACGGAACCTTTGCACAATGGAGACAAATGGAAACCATTGGCATCGGATCCGTCACCGTTGAGATCAATGGTGATGGAAACGGAAACCTATGGTTTTCGTTTGTGTCTGTCAGGGCTCCGTTCCGAAGGAAAGCTCAGACGGAACGTCGGAACGGAGCCCTAGCGCAGATGTGAATGAAGCCTTACTTATTCAGTTTTCTGAAACAGATTATGAGATATGAGAGACGATTGAGATAATGTATTCAATGTCAGATAGATGTCAGGCTGTTATCTTCAGGGTTTACTCCGCAGCCTGTTCTATAATTGTGCTCTCCCATTGATGCAGCAATTCTGTACACATTCCTTTAGAGCAGCGGTGCACAACTCCCAGTGCAGCAAGTTGCGGCCAATCTAGAGAGTGCCCACCAAAACACTGCACAGAACCCCCACAACACTGTCAGCCCCAGAACCCCTATAACTCTGCCATTTACAGGGCTCCCATAACACCGCAAGCCAGTGGTCCAAGCCAATGACATCGCTGAAAGTCGAATCAGGCCAAACCCCTCTGATTCTCATCTCCCATCTACGGCCAAAGTGAGCTGTTAAAGAGGCTCTGTCACCAGATTTTGCAACCCCTATCTGCTATTGCAGCAGATAGGCGCTGCAATGTAGATTACAGTAACGTTTTTATTTTTAAAAAACGAGCATTTTTGGCCAAGTTATGACCATTTTTGTATTTATGCAAATGAGGCTTGCAAAAGTACAACTGGGCGTGTTGAAAAGTAAAAGTCCAAGTGGGCGTGTATTATGTGCGTACATCGGGGCGTTTTTACTACTTTTACTAGCTGGGCGTTCTGATGAGAAGTATCATCCACTTCTCTTCAGAACGCCCAGCTTCTGGCAGTGCAGACACAGCGTGTTCTCGAGAGATCACGCTGTGACGTCACTTCCCCAGGTCCTGCATCGTGTCAGACGAGCTTAGTCACAGTGTGTATGTGTGTATGTAAGGTGGGAACCTACGCTGCACATACACCCAGAACTGGGACTAAGGCCTCATTTACACGAACGTAATATACGCGCGTGCGACGCGCGTGCTTTGCACGCATGTCGTACGCACCTATATTAGTCAATGGGGCAGTTTAGACGATGCGTGAATTGCGCTCAGCGCGTGTGCGCAGAAAAAAACTCACGACATGTTCTATAATCGTGCGTTTTTCGCGCACTCACGCACCCATTGAAGTCAATGGGTGCGTGAAAACCACGCATGCCGCACGGAAGCACTTCCGTGCGAACTGCGTGATTCGCGCAAGAGCTGTCAAACTCCTGAATGTAAACAGAAAAGCACCACGTGCTTTTCTGTTTACAAACATCCAAACGGAGTGTCAAATTCGAGATGAGCGCACCGAACTTCACCGGGTTCGGCCAAACTTGTTTTGACCGAAACCGGTAAAAAATGTTCGGGTACGCGACGTCAGGTGACAGTCACTGTCCACGGTGCTGAAAGCGTTAAACTGGTTCAGCACCATGGACAGTGACTTCCGCTCCGAAAATCCATGAACCTGTAAAAAAAAAAAGACGTTCTGACTTACCGATAACTCCGGTCCGACCTCCCGGGATGACAGTAAAGTCCAAGTGACAGCTGCAGCCAATCACAGGCCAAGCACAGGCTGCAGCCAATCACAGGCTGCAGCGGTCTCATGGACTGCGGCGTCATCCTGGGAGGTGGGGCCGGATGACAAGAGAGGGACGCGTCACCAAGGCAACGGCCGGGAGCCCGGACTGGGGGAAGCAGGAAGTTCTTGGTAAGTATGAAAGTCTTTTTTTATTCACAGGTTGGTGTATATTGTGTTCGGCATTCACTGTCGAGGGTGCTGAAAGAGTTACTGCCGATCAGTTAGCTCTTTCAGCACCTTGGACAGTGACGGGCGTCGACTAGCCTCATCTCTATGATGGCGGCTGCGCGAAAATCACGCAGCCGCGCATCATACACGGATGACACACGGAGCTGCCAAGTGCCTTTTGCGCGCGCAAAACGCAGCGTTTTTTGCGCGCGCAAAACGCACACGCTCGTGTAAATGAGGCCTAAGCCTACATATATACCTGGGGATGGTAGGATCCAGCATTGAACTGATTAAAATCACCCAGGGCAGAATGGGAGGAGTGCAAGAACAACAAGTGGAGGCAGTCACTAACCCCACATATATGGATCCCATAATCACAACAAAAATTGAACAGCACATTCCAACTAAATGATACAAAATGTATGCAGGTGCAAGAACACCTGTGACTGCAGATATACACGATACACGATCCAGCAGCACCAGTCAAACTTGTGGATGGGTGCACGCCCTGGGAGCTTGATCACTGCTCCAAATCCAAATATAGTCGTCCAAAGACAGGCAGCACTCCAAGTTTTAGTGAAAAAATGGCTTGACAAAGGCTCCATACGCTGAGCCGAAATGTTGCACAAGGGCTAAATAAAAGCCAATTTTTCACTAAAACTTGGAGTGCTGCCTATCTTTGAACGACTATATATGTGTACCTCACACATTAACCCAATGTTATTGATTATGACTGTGAGCGAGGTACTTGATGGGATTTCTTATTACAATGGGCAACATTGGGTTAATCTGTGAGGGAAATGATGGAGTTAATTACTATTAGGCCTTATTCACATGGCTGTGTTTGGTCTGTGATATACGGACCGTATGTCACCCGCATTTCCTGGACCGAACGCAGTTGAGGAAGCCGGGCTCCTAGCATCAGATATCTATAATTCAGGGGTGACTGCCTCCACACGGGAATACTGTCCCATACCGAAAACATGACTACAGTACAGGGCAGTGTTCCCACGGGGAGGCTTGGACCCCTAGCATCATAGATAACTGATGCTAGGAGCCCGGCTTCCTGAACTGTGTTCAGCTCGGGAAATGCAGGTGACATACGGTCCGTATATCACAGACCAAACACAGCCATGTGAATAAGGCCTAATAGTAATTAACCCCATCATTACCCTCACAGAATAACCCAATGTTGCCCATTATAATCATTATAGTAAGTGATCCCATATATATATATGAATGAGGGTTCTTAGAATGTGAGGCAAAAGTTTTAATTGCGGCTTCTGCTTCTTGAATTGGAAAAATATGGGCAGTGCGACATTTCGGCCTTCAGACCAAAAAAAGGCTGCTAACCCTTGTGTTATAGCTAAAGCCAAATTATATGGAATGAAGACAGTCACTATTTGCTTTGAAAGTGTTTCTGATGTTATGAAATGCTTTACAGACATTAAATAGTAGACTTTTTTGAAAAACAGTTTACAACGTTTTACTGTTCGGGCTCGTGCACACTGGCGCAGAGCCTATATAGTAGTGAGCAGAGCCTGTATGACTGCACTCAGGACGTGTGATACAGGCTTTGTCGGACTCCCATTCTTGTAGAGTTGAATACCTTCGAACATATGGAGTCCGAAGGAGCATGCAACAATTTTTTGGGGGATTAGCACAGAATTTGACAGACATAACTTCTATATGGAGGCATACATAGATACGGTAGAGACCTCATGGACCTCTATGGCAGCACTATTACAACTCCTTACAAAACGCTGTGTTTATGAACCCTTTACAATTTATTTTTTTTACCTATTTTGAACTGATTTTAATATATTATGTTTTCTTTTCCATGCACGTCTAAGGGTATGTTCACACGGTAGTCTCCGTTACGGCTGAAATTACGGAGCCTAAAGTTCAACTCGGAATTCTTGTAGTCTTCTGTGACCAGAGGGCAGTGCATTATGGGAATTCAGATGTAGTCAATGGGTGCGTGAAAATCACGCGCAGCACATGGAAGCACTTCCGTGTGACGCGTGTGATTCGCGCAACAGCAGTAAAAAGTATGAATGAAAACAGAAAAGCACCACGTGCTACAAACAGAGTGTCATAATGATGGCGGCTGAGCGAAAATCACGCAGCAACGCATCATACGCGGCTGACACACAGAGCTGTTAAGTACCTTTTGCGCGCGCAAAATGCCCTGTTTTTTGCGCGCTCAAAATGCACACGCCCGTGTAAATCCGGCCTAATAGTACCTCACATATTAACCCAATGTTGTCCATTATGTGAGGGAAATGATGAAGTCACTTATTATTAATGTGAGGCACATGGTGTTATGAATTTAGTACGTCTATGTGCCTCAAATTAATAGTAATTAACCCCATCGTGTACCTCACACATTAACCCAATGTTATTGATTATGACTGTGAGCGAGGTACTTGATGGGATTTCTTATTACAATGGGCAACATTGGGTTAATCTGTGAGGGAAATGATGGAGTTAATTACTATTAGGCCTTATTCACATGGCTGTGTTTGGTCTGTGATATACGGACCGTATGTCACCCGCATTTCCTGGACCGAACGCAGTTGAGGAAGCCGGGCTCCTAGCATCAGATATCTATAATTCAGGGGTGACTGCCTCCACACGGGAATACTGTCCGATACCGAAAACATGACTACAGTACAGGGCAGTGTTCCCACGGGGAGGCTTGGACCCCTAGCATCATAGATAACTGATGCTAGGAGCCCGGCTTCCTGAACTGTGTTCAGCTCGGGAAATGCAGGTGACATACGGTCCGTATATCACAGACCAAACACAGCCATGTGAATAAGGCCTAATAGTAATTAACCCCATCATTACCCTCACAGATTAACCCAATGTTGCCCATTATAATCATTATAGTAAGTGATCCCATCTAGTACCTCGCTCTCAGTCATAATGGGCAACATTAGGTTAATGTGTGTGGTACATGATAGGGGTTAATTACAATTAATGTGATGCACATGGAGGTTCAAAGCTGATAACACCATGTGTCTCATCAGAAAACGGAAGGTCATTTTAGTGTTTTTTTTTTATTGTTGGCAAAGTATCGTTTTGGTATCGAGTATTGCAATATTACTCTATATACTAGTATCGGTATTGAAGTCTAAATTCTGGTATCGTGACAACCCTATTATGTTGTATATATCTGAACTGGAGGTAGTAAAACTTGCAATACCAACAACCCCTGCAAACCTGAAAGTCATATAAGGTGGATGAGAAAATGACTGGATTGCTATTAAAAAACTGCTTTTGCATCTCCAGCAGGGACGAGCAGCACAAAATAATCTCCTCCGCCAAGATGTAATATGTGGGACATTGCTGCTTACCGCCTCGGATCTCGGGAAGAAGCCGAGAAAAAGCTGATGTGCTTTTCTTCTGGGATGAGCAACTGTTGAAGTGCAATGTAAAGTGCAGATTAAACGAAATCCCTTTGATGGATTTAACTTTCATTTTAAATCCAATACCGATGTTGGAGGATGAAAAAAAAATTCACTGCTAAGCAAAACAAAATCCGCTCTGTAGTTTTACACATTTCACGTCTAGAAAAGCCTTTTTTGTTATCGCAGAATTGCTAATAGTCCAAAAACTCTCACCAGAAATATTATTATTATTGTCAGCACTTAAAGAGGCTCTGTCACCAGATTTTGCAGCCCCTATCTGCTATTGCAGCAGATAGGCGCTGCAATGTAGATTACAGTAACGTTTTTATTTTTAAAAAACGAGCATTTTTGGCCAAGTTATGACCATTTTCGTATTTATGCAAATGAGGCTTGCAAAAGTACAACTGGGCGTGTTGAAAAGTAAAAGTACAACTGGGCGTGTATTGTGCACGTACATCGGGGCGTGTTTACTACTTTTACTATCTGGGCTTTCTGATGAGAAGTATCATCCACTTCTCTTCAGAACGCCCAGCTTCTGGCAGTGCAGATCTGTGACGTCACTCACAGGTCCTGCATCGTGTCGGACACATCGGCACCAGAGGCTACAGATGATTCTGCAGCAGCATCGGCGTTTGCAGGTAAGTCGATGTAGCTACTTACCTGCAAATGCTGATGCTGCTGCAGAATCAAGTGTAGCCTCTGGTGCCGACACGATGCAGGACCTGTGAGTGACGTCACAGTGCTGCACTGCCAGAAGCTGGGCGTTGTGAAGAGAAGTGGATGATACTTCTATACACAACGCCCAGCTAGTAAAAGTAGTAAACACGCCCCGATGTACGCACATAATACACGCCCAGTTGTACTTTTACTTTTCAACACGCCCAGTTGTACTTTTGCAAGCCTCATTTGCATAAATACGAAAATGGTCATAACTTGGCCAAAAATGCTCGTTTTTTAAAAATAAAAACGTTACTGTAATCTACATTGCAGCGCCTATCTGCTGCAATAGCAGATAGGGGCTGCAAAATCTGGTGACAGAGCCTCTTTAAAGGGTATTTCAGATTTTATGTTTTTAGGTATTTCATTGTCAATCAAAAAGTTCTACAACTTTCTAGTTTACTTTGTTTTCATTTCTCATCATGAGCTCTTCTTGCATTTAGAGAATGGGAACATTCTTCTTTGGGTATGTGCACACGTAGTGACCAAAAACGTCTGAAAATACGGAGCTATTTTCAAGGAAAAACAGCCCCTGATTTTCAGACGTTTTTTGAGCAACTCGCGTTTTTCGCGGTGTTTTTCGTGGCGTTTTTTACGTCCGTTTTTGGAGCTGTTTTCATTGGAATCTATGAGAAAACGGCTCCAAAAACGTCCAAAGAAGTGTCCTGCACTTCTTTGACGAGGCAGTCATTTTACGCGTCGTCGTTTGACAGCTGTCAAACGACGACGCGTAAATTACAGGTCGTTGGCACAGTACGTCGGCAAACCCATTGAAATGAATGGGCAGATGTTTGCCGACTTATTGGAGCCGTATTTTCAGGCGTAAATCGAGGCATAATACGCCTCGTTTACGCCTGAAAATAGGTCGTGTGAATCCAGCCTTTATATTCACAGTGAACACCTATAAAGGCCTAATACCTAATCACAGCTGAGTGTTTGCTACAGTGCGAATAATCCTCTATGTGAGCTAAACAGCCTGAACTAGTATAGACTGATACATTTTAACTACACTGATACAATGTAGCAAACTGTCAGGACAGGAGAGAGAATCG
The DNA here is from genome assembly GCF_050947455.1 of Rhinoderma darwinii. NCBI lineage: Eukaryota > Metazoa > Chordata > Amphibia > Anura > Rhinodermatidae > Rhinoderma > Rhinoderma darwinii. The sequence goes on from NC_134693.1 coordinate 49,799,913, forward strand.
GAAGAATACGGCATCCGATGGGGCATGCCATGTTTTTTTTTTTTGTGACGGATTTGCACGGAATCCAACAGAAAAAACCCTCTTTACGCATCTGTATAAAATCGCCATAAAACATCCATACCTAGAGCATGCCGTGTTATGAAAATAATGGCACTGACCCAAAAAACTCACCAAAAGGGCGAGACAACATGAACAAAAAAGCATTTTTTATAGTTGGTTTTATATTTCACTATAAACTTTTAGCTAACATATGACTGCAGCGTTTTTTGCGGATTAGCTGCAGATTTTCTACAACGGATTTAATTGTGGAAAATCCACAGCGTATTACATTAGCAACATGGTGGATGGGATTTGAACAAGTCTCATCCACACGCTGCGTAAATGCTGAGCGGAAAAAAAATCAGCTGAGAATACGTTCATAAATTGACCTGGGGTGCATTTTTTTATGCTGCGGAATCATTGCATTTTTTTTGCCCATTTTTTTCCCCCCAATAAGTTTAATGGGGAGGTACCGTAAAAGCCGCAACAAATAGCAAATTCTGCAATTTTGTGGCTGAAAAGCTACGATTCTGCCGCAAAAATCGCAAATCTAAAAAAAACAACTTTTTTTTTAAATATAATAAAAAAGTCTATACTCCATACAGCTCTGTCTCCTGACGTTTCATCCCATGTGACTGCTGCAGCCAATCACAGGATGTAGTGGTCACATGGGCAACAGCGTCATCACAGGAGGCCGGGCTGCACAGACAACATAGCGACGTGTTGCTATGACAACACCAATGAAGGTAAGTATTGTTTGTTTTTTACCAGCTCTGTTTTTCGCAGCGAAGATACCGGAAGAATATCTGCACCAAAATTTGGTGTGGTTTTTCGGACAGCATTTCCTGCGGGTTCTAGATCATCGTACGCAGCGTATCCAACTAGTGTACATTTATCCTAATTGCTGAAAATTAGAAGTGCAACGCAAAGTGACAGGCAGAAGTTACAGCATAAGAAACTACAAAGCAAAGGGATGAAGTGAGATTGAATGCAGAGGAGATTATACTAGAGTGAGATTGGGATAAAATACAATAGTGAAGGATTAGCTGACGGGTGGGGGTAGTAGTCCTATAGATGGAATCGGAATGAAGAAATAGGACAGACACCTTCAGGCCAGATGTGCAACAATAGATCTTTGTCCAGATGCAGCTGTCAGAGTAAATAAGGGACCCAGTATGATGTCGGGGAGGGAGTGAGTCAGGCTGGAAACCTTCCTGTGTACACAATCCTGAGGGTCAGGAAATCCAAATGGGTTATAACTATTTCACTGCCAGAGGGAAGCTAAATGCATGAAACCGGAATAGTCAAAGCAAAACTTGTAATAGTCACAGTAAAAGAGAAATACATATCCTATGTGTCATACAGTTTCTAAGCTTTGTATCAAGCGTTGAGTGTATGCCATCCATTATGAAAAGCTTGTTAAATACCATTCACCCTTTAAAAAAAACAAAAACAAAAAGAAACACCTCAGGCCTCATGTTCAAAACCGTATTATTACTCTGAACAACCACTGTCTTATGAAGCCGTAATACTGCAGCCATAAAAGGCCCCGATTTCATGCGTTTCTTTTTCTGTATGATTTCATATAAATACCTAATACGGCACAGTATGAACTCACAGGTTTGCCAGGTTAAAGGCTATGTAAACCTTTGAAAGCGATTTATTTTATTTTTTTTAAATAAAAAGGTAAATTAAGTGTGTTTTGTGCAACTTTATAAGTAGTTTTTATTAAAAATTATTTTTACTTTTTGAGATACAGCTGCTTTGTATACTGTATACAGAGCAGCTGTATCTAGCGCTGAATCCTGTACCCAGCAGGTCTGCGGGACTGACTGGTTCAGTGTCAGGATCGAGCTGGTACGGAACACATCTTATGTACAAGTTTATAACTTAAGGGTATGTTCACACGAGTTCATTACGTCCGTAATTGACGGACGTATTTCGGCTGCAAGTATCGGACCGAATACAGTGCAGGAAGCCGGGCTCCTAGCATCATAGTTATGTACGATGCTAGGAATCCCTGCCTCGCTGCCGGACAACTGTCCCGTACTGTAATCATGTCCGGCAGCGAGGCAGGGACTCCTAGCGTCGTACATAACAATGATGCTAGGAGCCCGGCTCCCTGCACTGTGTTCGGTCCGGTACTTGCGGCCGAAATACGTCCGTCAATTACGGACGTAATGACCTCGTTTGAACATACCCTAAGTGTGATCGATTACAGGTGGATCCTGCGTGTCAGAGACAAGCAGGACCCGCTGACATTGAGCCCGTCAGTCCAGCAGACCTGACAGATTCAGGTCTTAGCGCACGATACATCTGCTGTGTATAATATTACAAAGCAGCTGTATCTCAAAAAGTTAAAATAATTTTTGATAAAAACTAATTATAAAGTTGTACAAAACACACTGATTGACCTTTTTTACAAAAAAATAATTGCTTTCGAAGGTTTGCCTTTAAATAGTGATACAGCCCCTGTTTGGGCATTGCTGCATAATAAGGCGGATTGGGCAGTTTAGATGGTAAGAAAGCTGGGTGAGAACTGACTACATTAGGCAGATTTGCCAGTCTGGACTCGGCAACAACTAATACCCTTCATCACAGCCTTATGGGATTTTCACAATTTTTTTCACAAAATCCCACGTCTGCTATTTGCGCTGTGACACATGCTACACTCCCTCCTTGTGAGGTACATTTGGTATCTAGGACTCTAGTAAAACTGTTGTACAACCCACTATGGGAGCGGCAATGCCAGCCATATTTGCTGTCACCCAGCTTTCCTTGAACCTGAAATAACTAATATAATAAACATCCAAGGTTTCAGCTGTGAAAATACTGCTTCACGTATACCATGTAATAAGGTTATTAAAATACAATAGTTCATCCAATGTCACTCTGTTGTAATTCTAATTGATCTTCTTGTACACCATATTTATGGCAAATGGCCAAATATCCATATGGTAGCGGAACTGGCTTGGCGAACATAAAAGAAAATAACATGTGCTCGCAGAATGTCACGGCACGTCATAAGCACCGGCCATTAGCAGCCAGGCTGTGACCCCAAACAGGATACCAAAACAATACATGCGATACTTCTTTTATGGCTTTATCCATGGACACGGAATGCAGCAGTGAATTATATTTCGGTAATATCTCTGATGATCATGGAATGTTTGAGCTTCTGGCTCATGATTTCCTTTCATGAGACTAGGAGGGGTACTGTTTGCTTTCCTTTCCATGGTTACCCCGTAGACAAAATTACATCATATGTTTTTAAGAGCATTTTGAATTGCATTCTAAGTCAAATACATTTTATTCTGTATAAAAGCATAAGATCAGTCAGGAAGTGCCTCATGTGTAAAGACTAGTACTGACAAGAGGTGGAGTATTTGCCCAAATAGCCAATCACTTTCCAGCTTGTCAGAAAATAAGGCTTCATTCCCACATTACGGTGGTCGCATGCGGACAAAACCACGCTCACCTGGGCAGGTTTTCAAATGTTTTTAGTGCGGTAGGCAGGGTTTTCAAAAAGCTTGTAATTTGCTTTCCGTATATTTACTTTTTACTTTTAATACCTTTCTGTATACTTACAGATGTATGTCTGTGCCGTAGAAATGATCCGCAAATTAAAGAACATGTCCGTAATTACGTCACGGACTCTCCATAGAAGTCTATGGGCGCATCCGTAAATAGGTTAGCGTTGCAATGCGACGCCAGAAGATTACCCAAGATTCCTCCCTGTTTTTTTTTTAGCGGATGCACTATCGACCGTATTTGCAGACAGTGTGCTGTGTATGCGGATGACTACGGATCTGTTTTTGTGGACAGTAAAAACCATTACGGTCGTGTACATGAGGCCATAGGCACGGCTGGCCGCCAGCACCCGCGGGCCACATTTTCCTGCCGTGCTCCCATACTAAGTATGGGAGCACAGCCCATAAAATCAGAAAAGTAGGACATGCACCATATTTGCCGGCACGGTTCTACAGCACGGACACCTATCCATAGCGCTACGGAAAGGTGTGTGCGGCCAATAGAACCGAGCGGGTCCGTAATTGTGGACCGTATTGCGGTCCGCAATTACAGAGTTTTTTTACGGTCGTGTGCATGGGGCCTTACTTTCAAAACCTTGCGGCCATTATAAATCATGTTAATCACTGTTTGGCAGCAAAAACTGCAGTATTAGGGTGCGGTTCGATTAAGCGGTGACTGCATGCGGTAAGACTGCATGCGGTAAGACCCGCTCATTTACGGTGGCCAATGGGCACACGATTTTGCTGATAATACTCAGCAAAATCTTGCAGCCATTGGCCACCGCAAGTGTGTCACGCTACGTGGGGCTGTACCCTTACCGGCGAAAATTATGTGGCCAATTAATAAGCTATTTGAAAACCCTGCGTACCGCATGTGATTGTTGTGTCGTCGGCATGCGGCCACTGCAACGTGGGAACATATCCTAAAATAAGTCATTTAATTTGTTGGTATGGGCAAGTGCACTATGCATATATATTAGAGTTCATTTCTTGTGAAGTTTGTGTCATTTGCCACCCGTGCATAAACCAAACAACCGTTTGCGGGAGAAGGGCTTAGCCTTTTTTCGAAAAAGTTTGCCATACGCATTAGATAGAAATCGGCCAAAATTGTTCAGGTGTCCGTTGACTCTGTACAATTTAGGATTACCCTAACCCTCAGCCACGTTTATTACCCTCACATACTGTAGAGCTGAAGGAAGAGATCACATGACAAAGCGTCCCATAATGAAAGGGTTCATAATACATGGGTGCAACTGAGCTGGCAAGAAAGAAATGACACGGCTAGAATATTGCTGGAGAGTTAGCATGAGGTAAAAAAAAATTTTATTTCTTAGTAAAATAAAATAGTCATTATCTTCAGATGCTAATTGACTTTGCAATACAGAAGAATACATTTTGATGTAGATAAATCCAACAGAAAAGTGAAAGAAACGAATAGATTGTATTGACTGTCTCATCCCATGGCTTGAATGTAACCATCAATTATGAGCGGACATTGTAAGTGAAGTTCTGATATTGGAAATGCATTCCTCGCATGCATGTGTCACTCTCCATAGAAGTCTATATAGAGAGATCGACAGCTTAGATGTATATCCCATACAATTCTATGGAAGAAGAAAAATATACTTCTAGAAAGACTACATTTTGCATGCAAAGCAGAAGTCTCAGTGCTCTCCACATTCTTTTACCCAGCTTCAGGACAGCAATGGGGGGCACTGGACCCCGTTCTGCCGATGGGTGGTTAGACAACTGATCAGACATTTAAGGCTTATTTATGGAGATTACATCAAAGTTTGCCGCTGTAATATCCATTTAAAATCGGACTCCTACATTACCTGCGACAAATAGAATTTGAACTCCAGTAGAACTGCATGGTGGTCGCATAGGTATTTGTGTGTGACTATGCACAATCTTTTCTATTTAATTCTATGGGATTGTGACTTAACACAAAACACAGGAACGCACAAAAAAATAATTCCCAGCAATTCCTCTCATAATCGTATTTCCTATTTTGTTTCATATTGCTATTTTGATCTGATTTTGTTGCTTTATATTGCTATTAAAACGAAGAAATATATATAGAATTCTTATATATGTCTCCCAGAAGATAAGCCATTTCCCCCTCCTTCTCCTCGCAATCCTATGTCTAGCTGTGAAACAACTGGCTGCAGCATGTGTGCGCCGGGAACTACTCCGCAACTGTACGTCCTGATGCGGGAACTAACCCCTCTGCAGGACGTACTATTGCGGAGCAGCGCAGGAAGAGGTTAAGCAAGAAAAAGTTTGATTTAAATATTTTAACAATTGCATCATGTTATTCAACCCACCTCTGAATGGGATCTCGCATTTGCAGTCGTAGCCTACTCCCTGGTCCTATAGTATACTAGCTGTTATCCCCGGCGTTGCTCGGGAGGTTGACCTACGGTATAGATAGAGTAAGGGTATGTTCACACGTAGTCAACAAAAACGTCTGAAAATCCAGAGCTGTTTTCAAGGGAAAACAGACCCTGCTTTTCAGACTTTTTTTACCAACTCGCATTTTTCGCTGCGTTTTTCGCGCCGTTTTCGCGGCGTTTTTTACGTCCGTTTTTGAAGCTGTTTTCATTGGAGTCTATGAGAAAACAGCTCCAAAAACGTCCAAAGAAGTGTCCTGCACTTCTTTTGACGAGGCTGTATTTTTACGCGTCGTCGTTTGACAGCTGTCAAACGACGATGCGTAAATAACAGGTCGTCTGCACAGTACGTCGGCAAACCCATTCAAATGAATGGGCAGATGTTTGCCGACGTATTGGAGCCGTATTTTCAGACGTAAAACGAGGCATAATACGCCTCGTATACGTCTGAAATTTGGCCGTGTGAACATACCCTCAAAGCTCACTATTTAAATACCTCTCAATATTAATTTAATTGCTAGAGAGTGTAAATAATGTTATTGGAATCATAAAAGAAATGAAATGAAGCAATATATTCATTACAGATTTATATAGTGTTGATTTAGGACTGCATGTTTCTATTCCAACGCTTTCTTTTGGAATGTTTTTTGTATTTTGATCCGGTGCCAAGATGTAGAGATTCTTTCCAGTGCCGACTCTGGAGCAAGCAACATATAGTTGTTGCCCATGGGAAAAACAGGGACTTTGAAGGTGTATTCCTGCCACTTAATCAAAAAACGCAAAAGGAGGCAAACTTTGTTCAATGTCCAATCAAAAATAGCTATTCCCTGATTTTAAACCAATGAAAAATCGGGCTTCAAACAAACAAACTTTCAAAATATATATAAGATAGTTAATTTATTTTTGAAGTCATAAGAATCTCTAGTATCTCTGCCAAGGTTGCCAGATGCAACCCACAATCAACTTGTCTAACAATTGTTTATTTAAAGACATTTTTTTTTAAGTTTCTAGCCGCCAGATGGCACGCACAAATGGAATGTCAGGTAATGCAATAACAATATACCATCTGGGAGCTGTTAGGAAACGTCCGTCCCTTTCAGATTACGTCTAGCTTCTGGGCGCTTCTGGTTTTAGTTGTTGAGCCTATCCCACTTCTCTGTCTTTCTTCCTATCAGATTGAAGGGTGGAGTATTTAAATCTTGGTTGGTCCTGTTTTCCTTGCTTGTGATTTTCCTTGTCTCCATGTGTTTGATCAAGCTACTGATTATACCGTGTACCTTTGACTATTTGCACTTTTTAAAACTGGACCTCAGCTTGTCTCTGGATTACCCTTTGATTACTGATTTGGACTTTCTGCTCCTGGCTGGTTTTGACCTCTGCAATCCCTAATATCCACTAGCTTTGTGATGTGGACTTTCTGTTTACCCTCGGGCTGTCTTGTTATCTATTCTGGTATTGCCTGCATTGCACCTCTTATCCGACACCGAACTCTGTGAAAACAACCTGGGTTCTATGCTGCAAAGTCCAACCTGCCTTGCGGTGGGCTCTGGCGAAAACCATAGAGTAGCCTTAGACTCTGTTTATCAGAGTTGTGACGGATTTGGGGTTGCGGATTTATTTGCACGCTCAGTCCTGACAGTCTCTAGCAGCCTTTGTGGAATCGCTCACCTAGCAATTCCATAAACTTCAACCAGGGAATTGTTCAACTGGTGATTCTATAACAGAAGCTTTGGGTGACTTCCTGTTGTGACAGCTGAATTCTGCAAACAAATAAAGTATATAAAATTATATAAGTTTTACACTTATACGTGATTACTATGATTTCAAGTTATTCCGGAACTATGCCGCTTGTTGTTGCGATTGACCATATTAGCCGCTGCTCTGGGACACCAGGAAACAACTGTCTTTGCAAAATGTGGACACTGTCATGGTTTCTGTCTTATGCAGACCCATAAGACTGACATATAGAGCAAACAACACCTTTCATTATGTCTTTATGATACCAAACACATCATCCTAGATAACGGCTCCCTTTTATCTGCTTAGAATCATTTGTGGTCTTTGGAGACGTTCTATATAAACGGATGCATTCCAGTGCTGGGAATGTCATCTAGCGGAATTCTCTGAATTCAGTCTCTTATGCTTCTTTGTAGACGGCTTGGGTTAGGGGAAGGTGTAGCACCACATAGTAATATTATACAATTATCTTTTCAGTATAACTCACATTTTTCCTTTCAGGGTTTTCAGTACCAAATTGTTTGTAGAGAACTCGATATCATGTATATATTTGTGATATTTTGAGAAACTAATTTCTCCACTTATAGATCAGGACTCTCTGGTTAGCAGCAGTGTAATGTTATTAAATGTGGTATATAGATGCATCAACATCATAAAATTAAACTGGAAATGAGGGTCTAGCCCATTATCCCATCGCAACACCCAATGTCACACTATCCATGATCTCGATATCGGAGCTACAGTAGTAGAGGTAATTTTGTGGGGCCGTCTCCTCAAGCAGTGAGCTGCTTTACTTATCATTGCACCTTGCAGTGACATGAACGAAATGAGGTTGTCACTGGTCATTTTCTTGCTCCATCTTAGAAAATATTGTTTCTGTAGGGTTAAAGGGGTTGTCTCATCACAGAGAACGTTTTTCATATGGTAGCCCTGGGCAAACAGCTAAATTTGTCAGGGAAAGTCTCAGCCAGCCAAACATTTCCTCTTCAGCTGCCGCCGCAATGGAAATGAAGTATTACATGGTGGCCATTCATGGATGGCCGTCGGTGTAATAAAGAGACAGCTCGTGTTTGCCAGAATGGGAGCCGTTCTTACAGAGCAGCTTTCCTTTTTGGCTTATAGAGGAGGGTCCAGAGTGGGTGACCCCCTTCTTAGAGCCTGTTCACATCAGCATCGGCCTTCCATTGAGCTTTACGTTCTGCTCCTTCAGATGAACGGAAAGACAACCGGAAAGTATCATTTCCGTTTGCAATACCCATGATTTCAATGGTATTTTTTTGGTTTCAGTTTGCCTCTGTTCTGCTAGGTTTCTGTTTTTTGTTTTTTTTTCATATGGATTAGAGTCGTTTTCATGAGACAGCTGAAATTATTTTATGGCTGTTGGAGAGATACGGTTTTGTTTGCAAGGGCAGGAAATCACTGTTGACCAACTTTTATTCTCTACATAACATAGCATGAGGATGCCAAAAGACAAGTCAGCAAAAGCTTCCTGGTTTTTTGGGGGTTATCTCCAGTCACACCTGCTGACTGATAAATAGTGAAGTCAGTGTTATAAAATAATATATTTAATAGCTCCGGCTTCCAAACATTACCCTTTGTAGTCCCTGGGCCCTCCAGTGACGTGATTCACCTATGTACAATACGGTAAAATGAAGTATCCATTAGCAAGGTAGGACAAATCCCAGGAGTACGGTAGCAAACACCCCTAGACATTTGCTTCTGGTGCCCAATTTTTTTTGGGTTGTTTTCCCTTGATGTCTAAGTTCTTATTGTCTGGCTCATGGAGTGGTTTAACTGGCTTTTAAAGACTACAATAATTTGTCTGCTCCTGTCCTTTAGTATAGTCAGTAACCTCTTTTAGCATAATTATATTATATCATATCTGTAATTGATCATTATGATCACTATTTTCTATTATTCCTTTAGGTAATTTCTGACTGCCAATAAAATCCTAAGGACTTTTTCAACTAATTTTGAAACAGGAGTTTTACACTATTTTAATTTATGACCAGTAAGTTCGCTGAACCACAAATGATAATTTCCTTCCTGCCTACAACTCAATTTCTTTGATCGTTTTTTCTATTTAATTTCCTTGTTTGTAACAATGAGTATTGGATTTGTATCCAGTCAGTAGGAGATTTCCTGCTTTGCTGTATAATTAAGCAGTAAGCGGAATGAGGAGAATCGGATAATTTTGCTTCTTAATCTAGTAATAACTGGCATAATAACTGGTTAATGACTTGGACTGGAATTAATAACGCGTACTTCTGTAAAAATACAGCTTTCGAAGATGGAAGGGAAATGTAGAAGCCTTTGAGTGATTCCTATTGGTATTGAAATAAGTCACAATATCTTTTTATTATTTTGCTTATGTCTTTTTGTTTCTCAAATATACAAAATAATCAGTAGCAAGGCTACTAAATTAATAAATACAATAACCGTGCAAAAATAGCATGTAGCTGTGTAATATATCACATGGTCATTCTTTTTTGGCAACAGATCTACACATAAGTCACCGAAGAGCCCACCTTCAGTTCGGTCCAAGGAGACAAAGAATGCTCAGATTTAACAAAAAGTACCTCATACTTCGCTTTAGCCATCTACTCCTGCATAATGCTGAGGCTGAAGTGCTGGTGGTTCTGCATGCACCCAGTGTCACTGCAATATAGGTGACTATATAGGTATTTCAAGACTTTGATATTGATGGCCTATCCTAGGACATGGCAATTAATCGGAAAAAAAATCAAAACCGAAATTCAGTGCAGATAATCGACATCATCTTGCACATTTTCTTTTTCCCCAGTTTCAACTGTATCTGCATCCTCAGGACGCAGATACAGTTGAATCCTATAGTAGAGCAGGGAGCAGTCAGTTCCCTGCTCTACTATTCACTGTGTAATATCGCCCACTCACGGCTCGGCACAGACAGGCGTGATGACGTCACTGGCTCGCGCCTGTCTGGACCGAGCCGTGAGCATTTCAGCATGCATATTTTCAGAGTCCACTGCACTTCTGCCATATACCGGTGTTTCAGGCATCTTATTGGTCTACGGTGTCCTCAATGCCCGTCCCATTTACTTTTTTTTGTGTGACTCAATGTCTGCTCTATTTTCTTCTTGTTTAGCCTCAATTCCAGTGGACAGTGGCGGCCCCAATTTTATATACACACATGATGGGGCTTATATACAGGGTTGATGGGGTAATATACAGGGATGATGGTTGGCTGGTATATACAGCGATGATGGGGGTCCCTGTATATTACCCTAATCATCCCTGTATCTACCAGCCATCATCCCTGTATATAACCCCCATCATTTCAGTATATAACCCTCATCATCCCTTTATAAAACCCCCATTAACCCTATGTACAGTAGTATACAGCAAGCTCAGGGGATCTATATTAAATCAATGGTGTGGCTTGCAAATAGGTGACATGGCACCCAAAAAAAAATTATTAATCGTAATCGAGGTTATACGTTCAATTAATCTGGATTTTGATTTAGATTATAATAGCACAACCCTAGTCTATGCAGAGTGATTAAAATACGGATGCATTCATATTTGGTTCGTATATGATCCTTATTGTATCCATTTTTAAATGGGGCTGTCTTATGTCATTACATTTTTAGCCCTAGACGATAGCCCATCAGTAATACAGATCTGTAATACTAATGAACTACTGACGACATACTGCATACTGAAGCAATATCATCTGTAATACGGACGTTCACAAGTACGCTCGTCTGAAAGAGGCCTTAAGCGTATTTAAAAACAGCATCTCCGTCTATGTCACCTGGCTTGAAATGCTCATGAACTTGATTGATTTGCTTTGTTGCCTCCGCCCACTGTTTTCACTGCTGATCAGCTGAATGTAGCTGGGACTGCAGTGGGATTGACAGTTTTGCTATCAGGCCCTGGTTTTTGCTGCTGTCCTGCCATGACATATCACTGCACACAGTTATCAGCGCTGTATATCTTTATTTTTGTTGACTTAAGATTAACTGTCATTTCATAAAACTTTTGACATATCATAGAGACATGTCAGAAATTTTGATTGGTGGTAGTCCGGGTACTGAGACCTCCACGGATCGCTGAAGTAAAGGGGCACAAGCGTAATAGTTTAAACTACGGCTCTTCTCGGGAAGACAAAGCTAGCAGAAGACGTGGTCATTGACTTCTTTGAGCCAGTTTTAAGCTAACCCAACCTCTTCAAGGAGAAGGGAGGTGAGCCGAAGGTACACCATTACAGCTGAAGCAGCACATCACTCAGCTGAGCGCTCTTTCCCCTTAGTTTCAGTGATTGGTGGGGGTCTCAGCACCCGGACTTCCACCGAACAAAACATCTGGCATGTCACTATGATACGTCAAAAATTTTATTAAATGACGGCTGTTCTTTAAGCTTTATTTACTAGACTGCAGACAATCTCTCTAATTGGTTGTACAGTATTACAGGAAAAACATGGCTGCTGTCTTCCAAAAATAGTGCTGCACCTGTCCACGAATTGTGTGTGCTGTTGCAGCTCAACCCCATTCACTTCAATAGAACTGAGCCGCTGCAATATCAGACACAACCCACTGACAGGTCCGGCACGGAAGAAAGCAGCCATGTTTTTCTAGTCTTGTACAACCCCTTTAATCTATATTAACAGATTGCGTTCTTTTGGGAAATTTCGGTTACGGCATCAACACTGAAATTCCGTAACAAAGTACAGTACAATTTTAGTAAGTGGGATTTAAAAAAAAAAACAATTACTCACAGCGTAAAAAAATCTGCTGCGGATTGTAGGCATGCTACGGACTTTCAGATCTGCGGCATGCTGTATCTATTGCGGAAATGCAGAGGATTGTCACTCCAGAATTCATTCATTATAATGCAAGGAATCAAAATTTGCGGCAAATAACATTCATATTTCATTGCGTTTTTTGGTATGTATTTTTTTGCCTATTCCACAGTAGATTTTTTGCATGAAGTAAATAACTCCCTCAGCTTTGCCTTCAGAGTTGCAGAAAATCATAACTGTGTCAATAGTTGATCAACCAAAAATGCGGGATGCTGCATCCGAAACTGAACGTTGTGTTGCAATCTATGTCCGTGCAGCCACAGCCTATGTCCATCCACAGTAGATAACATTCAGATATCTTTTACTTTACTAGAAGTATGCTGGGCATTTGCTGCATAGAAATTGAGAATAAACAGTCCATTGAGGGGCCAATCCCTATTAGCTAACAATGTTGTAATCCCCTAAAAATATTTTCATCACACAAGCAACACCACTAAGGGCATGACCACACATGGCGGAATTCCTCCGCAACTGTCCGCATCAATGCCGCACCTAATCCGGGTTGCGGATTACGGCTGCGGATCTGCACAAAATGTGCAGAAAATTGATGCGGACTAGCTGCTGCGGACTGCGGGAAAAGTGCTTCTCTTCTCCCTATTCAGTGCAGGATAGAGAGAAGGGACAGCACTTTCCCTAGTGAAAGTAAAAGAAATTCATACTTACCGCCCGTTGTCTTGATGACGCGTCCCTCCTTCGGCATCCAGCCCGACCTCCCTGGATGACGCGCCAGTCCATGTGACCGCTGCAGCCTGTGCTTGGCCTGTGATTGGCTGCAGCCGTCACTTACACTGAAACGTCATCCTGGGAGGCCGGACTGGAGACAGAAACAGGGAGTTCTCGGTAAGTATGAACTTATATGTTTTTTTACAGGTTGCTGTATATTGGGATCGGTAGTCACTGTCCCGGGTGCAGAAACAGTTACTGCCGATCGCTTAACTCTTTCAGCACCCTGGACAGTGACTATTTACTGACGTCTCCTAGCAACGCTCCCGTCATTACGGGAGCCCCATTGACTTCCTCAGTCTGGCTGTAGACCTAGAAATACATAGGTCCAGCCAGAATGAAGAAATGTCATGTTAAAAAACCAATACGCTCCGCACCACACATAACATGTGCATGACAGCTGCGGACTTCATTGCGGAACTTTGAATCTCCATTGAAGTCAATGGAGAAATTCCGCCATGAGTCCGCCACTGCTCCGCAACAGACAGAGCATGCTGCGGACACCAAATTCCGCTCCGCAGCCTATGCTCCGCAGCGGAATTGTACGCATCGTGTAAACGAACACTGCTAAATTAAAGTGAAAGTCAATGTAGAAACGGCTCCGCTGCGGATTAACGCTGCGGAGTGTCCGCAGCGGAATTTAAGTGCAATTCCGCCATGTGTGAACCCGCCCTAAAAGCTCCTCCAGCCGTAAATTCCCTCAGGTTATGCCTCACTTCCTTGTTTCTGAAACCATAGCTATGATACAACTTCCTAATATTGTAACTACAGTTAAAGAGTAAAATTATTTGGAAATTATAATTTTTTGCAAAACGCAGAGATTTTGATCACCGAAAATCAATTAACACAGCACTCTAAATTAGGGGTCATTTAAGGTCACTGTACTGCAACAAATGACTGCAAACATAAGGTTTAATGGGGTTGTGGGTACGGCTGCTGAAAACCGATTAACCAGCTGATGCTGAGGGCTGCCACACAGTTCTGTAGTATTACACTGCGCCCATTCAATTCAACAGGTGACCATGTATCACAACAACTCCATTCCCTGGCTATTAGAGGGGAATCTTGAGTGGGGACCTCGATGACATCCATTTGTCCTAAAAAGACATGGAAAGGGGTTGTCATGCAGTCATGTGTTTCTCCTTTGCACCCTTTTATTGCTAACTTACAGATAGAAGGAGAGAGGTCGGAGGGAATAAAGTCACACATGACTGTAGGATCAGACCACATAGGATTTGTTTGTAGTCTGTAACCATGGACACACATAGGTCTTCATAGGAGCTGTAAATACAAAAGGTAGATTGCGGCAAAGTTGCTTCTGATTTTTTATTTTGGATGCATTGGTGCAAGAAAAAAAAAGTTTACACATTTGAGTGATCATATGGTAACGATCACACCACCGTAAAACCGCAGACCATTACCTGCTCAGGTCTATTGGCCGTGGACACCTTTCCGTATCGCTACGGATGGGTGTCCGTGCCGTAGAACTGTGCCAGGAATTATGGAGCATTTCCGTTTTTTCATGTATTACGGGTCGTGTTCACATACTTTGTATGGGTTTAGGGGGCCCCGTTCTAGAGATAGTTGCGGGTCCCAGAGATGGGACCCGCATCTATCTGACATTTCTGGCATATCCTGTGGATATTCCATAAAAGTGTCTGATGGGAAAACCCCTTTAAACACACTACTCTCATCTCTGTATGAGGTCTAACTCTTGTCCTGATCATTATATTGGACTGTGTATAACTACCTTTAGACACCCTTTGTATTCTGCATTATTTTTTGGATGTTCTGTCTCCAGCTATTCACACATTGTTCAGAAACCACTCAATAATTGTAAAGAAATAGAATCCAATGGGATACATTAGGGGGGATGGGGGGAAGTTGGAACCCCCTGCGGTTCCACTTAGACTTACAACACCATAGGGATTTATGTTGCTAGTAGAAGAGCAGGGGATCCAGTTGTTAAATCTGGACTATGGATAGTTAAATATAGGTGCAATATGACCATCTGAATGAGGCAAGAAAGTCTCCTTCTTCCCTTTCCTACTAGCTCTGGGGGTCCACTAATGGGCATCTGCCTGGGTCTAGTGGTGTGAAAGTTGGATTTCATGTACAATAACCCTCTCCAACCTCTACAAACCCGCAGGGCATTTAAAACTTGCAAATTAAACTGCAAGATAAAGAAAAAAAATCTCAGCATCTTAGTGGGAAGAGACTTTGTGAGGCATTGAATATTCCTATAGACTTTTCCCTTTTAGAGATGCTAGAGACTGTACATTTTATATATAGAAGATGTGAACGGTCTGCAGAATAGTAATAAACCTGCTTTGATGGTTTCCATGGCAGTGACTGCAGGTGAGAGCAAGAAGAGGACCGAGTCAGTACTCGATCACCACGTATAATGCGGAAATAAGGCGCCACATGACATCTATATACAGAACTAACCGTAGTCATTCATCAAGACATAAAGTCTCTGCAGGAATGATCGGTATATATTAGCCGGGAATGTCGCAAAGACTTATAGATTCTGAAGAAATTCAAGTGAACATCTTTAGACGGTTTCATTCCAAGGTCTTGCGCCAGGGCAAAGTCCAGCAGGTGCGACACACCATACAAGTGTCTCTCCCCTGTACATAGTGTCCCATGTGTGGGGTCTCTTCATCACTGCTGCCATGTATCCTGTCCAGGCTCCTGTGCCTGTTTCCGGAGATTTACCCTCATACAGCGGGGGCAGCTTGCAGAGTTGTCAAAATAGCAGTCCCTGGTATAGAAAATGAAAGGGGCAAAAAAGTAGTATTATATTTTATAGATTCTCTATAAGATTACCTGTTCATAAAATGTAGGTGCATTAAAGTGTTATTCACATCGCAAAGTGATGACATATCACTAGGATATGCGATCACTTTCTGATTGGTGAGGCTTCGAAATCTGGGATCCTCTGGTCCTGACAATAAAGGGGCCACGAATTTGTAGCCGACTACAAATTCTTAACCTATACCCGGGTTGGGACCCTACCTCGAGCACCCAAAAGAAACCAGTGCCATCTGAACACAACCAAATAAAGGGGCCACAGCGCTGTTTTTCAAATGAAAGGGGCCGTACTGAAGTTCCATTCACATCGGGCGGCCGGGAGCGCCGATGTGAAGGAATATCTTTAAAAGGGATACAGCACTAAGCCAGCACTGCAGCCCCTGCATACTCAGGATCGGGGGTCACAAAGGACCCACACCAACCAGAAAGTAATGTCTTATCCTAGTAATATGCTATTACTTTATAAGTTGGGAAAACCCCTTTAAGGATATGTAAATCTGGCCACTTCTAGTTTAGTGGCTAGTGCGTCTCATCTCAGAAGAAACAATTCACGTCATCAGAAAAAAAAAATCCAAACTCTATTTAACCTCAACATCAGGTTTGGTGCGGATCTGGTAGTCTAAAGGGTAACTAAACTTTTTAAAAACTTTTGACATGTCATAGTGACATGTCGGAAGTTTTGATCGGTGGGGGTCCGAGCATTGGGACTCGTACCAATCGTAAAAACGGTGGTCCCGAACCCCCTAGTTTCTCCTCACTGCTCGACCACAGTGAGGAGGACATTGGTTGAGCATGTGCACTGCCGCTCCTCTCAAAGTCTATGGGAATGACAGAAACAGTCAAGTACAGCACTCAGCTGTTTATGCAAGAAGAAAAACATAACACAAGCGTCAGTCGAGAAGAGAAGACAAGGAATCCCTTATTGCAGTGTTTTGAAAGTTGTGGCTCTCTAGCTATGATAAAACTACAACTCCCAGCATGCTCTGATAGTCTGCAACTAATATACATTCATTTTTAATTCTTCACCATTTCCAAAGTCTTTGCTTGCTGTCATTTACTTTTATAATCGATCAATTAGACATAGGGCAAATCATAAAAGTAAATTAGGTGGGGATCTGACTGCAGGAACCTATGCTGAGAACAAGGGACCACAAATCCGAGCATGTGCCTCCACTAGTCTCCTACCTGAACTGAGATGCTCCTGCGCGCTAGGTTGTACAGTTGCCGTGGCAACCATACAACACCTGGAGAGTATCATGCACAGGTGTCGTGCAGTTGTCACGATAACTGTACCACCTAGCGTGCAGGAGCATCTCTCTTTATGCCTAATGTCAAGTCTGGAGGGAGATCATAAATTGGGAGGCACTATAATAATATAGAAAACAGTACATAAAAGCTTCAACTATAAGAGCCATGATACCACAGCAAAAAAATACACACCGAAAATCTGGCCTTGTTGCTCATAGCAACCAATCACAGTGCACCTTCCATTTTTCAAGAGAAGTTTAAACGAAAGCTGTGATTGGTTGCTATGGTTTTTCTGATAAATGATACCCATAGTGATGAACACTTAGTATGTCAGATAGTTACACTGATGTCGTATTAACCAAGTGATCATGGATTCAACACTGGAACAAACATTCTGGGCCTCATAAGACTAGTGCAGACAGTACTTGAGGCAGTTGCCTATAGCAACCAATTATAAACAGTGCTTTCATTTTTAGGCTGCCATTGAAAACAGAAAGCTGGAATCTGATTTATTAGGTAAAACAAAACAGTAGAACAAATTATGCAGTACTGTACCTTTATGGTTATCTTGATGAACGATGGTGTTATTGGTGAAGATGATGGTAAAGTTAAGGATGATGATGGTGGTGGTGAAGATTATGATGTGGTGATTAATTATGATTATGTGGACATGGTGCTGGTTGTAATGCTGCTTCAGATGTTATATATAATAATAGTACTGGGATGACCATGCTGGTGGCAGGAGGTGCAGATGGTTACAATGGTCAGGAGGAGATCAGTCTGATGTTACAACTGACCGGCTAGAAGGACCACTCAGGGTCAACAAATGGGAAATCTTGGATGCGCTTGGCATCAGGTGGACAGGTGTTGCTTTCTGGGGTGTTCAGGAAGGGCAAGGATAAGGGCTGGCTTGAGGAGGAGTAGTTGTTTTTGTCCAACCGCGGCAGGAAAGGTGGTTCAATGGTCTTTTTCCCAATCTTCTCCCAATCAATTCTGCCATAAAAGGGGTGTTGCCGCACATCTCCATGCCATCCCAGACGTACGTGCCACTCCTTGCAGAGAAAGCTTGACAATATGTCTTTTGCCTCTTTAGTAAGATGTTTAGGGTAGGTGGGATCATCCCTAAGGACTTTCTGTATAAATTCAGGTTTAGTTTTGACCCCGCAGAATGGACATGCATTTGTAAAAAGTCGAAACAGGATTATGCCAAATGCCCACCAGTCAACGGCCAGGCCATAGGGGTCTCTCTCTAGCATTTCTGGTGCCATGTAATAAATTGTTCCACACAATCCAGAGATAGTTTGGTCGCCAAGATCTGTAGCCAGCCCAAAGTAACAAATGCGTATGTGGCCCTGGCAGTCAATAAGGACATTATTTGTTTTTAAATCTCTGTGGATCACCCCCTGTTGATGTAGGTGCTGAATTCCACATATTTTTGCCGTACATAGAACTGTTGTCCTCAGATCCATGGGTACAGTAGCCTCCAGCTTTTCCTTAAGGTCGTCACCAGTGAGGTGCTCCATCGCAAAGAAGCAATGTGTTTCCGTTTGGAATCCAGCATATGCATGGCAGAGGTTCTCAGATGTCCGCCGCAGTACTCTCTGCTCCCTGAGTACAGTTGCCACCTTTGTGTTGACAATAGCTTTCACAGCCACGGTGGTGTTTTTACTTTTAAGAGATGCCAAGAGTACTGTCCCGAATGCCCCTCGACCAAGTTCCTTGGGGAATTGGAACTGTGACCATCCAAGGGGCACGATGATGCAAGATGACTTGGCTGCTTCATTCTCCTCAGATTTCTTTTTGCTTTCATCCTCCTCTTCCTCCCTAGCATTTTCTCTTTTTCTCTTACCTCCTGTACTCTCAGGACGCTCTGTATACACTCGGCCTTGACTGGACAGGCCTCAATGGTCTCTAGATCTTTGAAGCTGCCTTGAGAGCTCATCCTTTACATCTCTCTCATGTTGACACTTGCAGTAACTGTTATGGGATTACAAAACATACTTATTACATTTAATGAACAAAAACCTATAACATATTTAAAACCATAACCATAAATAAATAGACAGAACACTGGAACGGTGGTAAAATACATTTGGAAACGGCCTTTTATTAAAGTTACCATGAAATTGATTAATTCATAATAATATTAAAAACCATTAAACTTATTCAAATGAATTATTAACCTGGTTTAGCCATAATCTCAAGCCTACCATAAATAATAAATGTCCACTCATAATGCTAAGCGACTTACCCCTTTCAACAAAAGGACGTGCCCATAAATACAATACATAATATAAAGTATGGAGGGCGTGCGGGGGCAGCGTCACTTCTTTCAGGAATATGCCAGATGGTCTGCCAAGACCACTGCATATTCCTGGTTTATATATATATATATGCTTTCAGTCACCTGACCAAACCTTTTCCCCCAATCCCTGACTGTCACTAAGGCTTTAAACTTTCCCAACTGTCACATAGGCCACAGCTGTGGCTCAATGACAGTTATCACCGGGCAGACACTATAGTCTGCCCTTATATACCGGCAAAAAAAACTCCCACCAGGGATGTCTGTAATCCCATGTAGCTCCCTCCTAAGGGTCCGGGTTCTATCATGGGATTACAAAACAAACTTATTACATTTAACTAACAAAAACCTAAACATATTTAAAACCATAACCATAAATAAATAGACACAACACTGGAATGGTGGTAACATAAATTTGGCCACAGCCTTTTATTAAAGTTACCATAAAATTGATTCATTCATAATAACAATACAAACCATTAAACTTATTCAAATTAATTAGCTTAGCCATAAACTCAATCCTACCATAAATAATAAATGTCCTTACCCCAAAATTCCTCAAAGCATTTAACCCACCAAACCCACCAAAAGCAATTCCGATCATTGCCTGGCAGTTGAGATTAAAAATATCCAGGCCAATTTCTGATAAATGTACAGCATCTTTTCTGAAAAGACCGGGCACACCACCTTACAGATCTATGTGTCTAAATGAGAACCCACCAATTAAGGGCAAAAACTGAAACATGTATCTATTAATCCGTTTACGAATTTTATCAGAACATTTTAGATCCCGAGATTCCAGCCATACAAGACGTGGATCAATTTCTGAAAAAATGAGTTTAACCTTTGGAAAAAGTTGTTTAATCGACAATAAACTATGCTTCAAAAGAAATAACAAATTAACCGTACTTTCTTTACCCACGTCATTACCCCCTAAATGAATAATCACCACATCTGGATCCGGGTACCAATTACTCATTAACATAACTTGTTCAATCAAACTTTCAAATTTTTGATCCCTAATTCCCCTCCAGTAAATTTTCAAAAACTCGGGATCCATGGATAAATTTGTGCTATAGCATCTTTCCGCTGCTCTTCGTTCGGCCCAGTAGATAAAGGAACGGCCAACGATCCAAGCAACCTGACCCGTAAAAACTAAGAACACAATTAACATTATAACAAAGATGGCCTAACATAACGTTGAAAACAATTAGCATCTCATCTACCCAATCTTTTAATAACTTGAGGACCTAAACCAGCTCTATAAGCTTCTGTAGCTGCACCTATACGGAAAGAATGGGAAGAAAAATGCTGATTAAGCAGATCCAATTCCCCAAGACATTTCCCCAAAACCGCTCGGAACTGAAACTAGTTGAGTTTTCTACCATCCTGATGAGTTAATAACAATTCTTTTCTAACCGGTCTAATTGATAAATAATTTCTTAACAAAAGCACTGGACAAATCAAATATCCACGCAACCAAACACCTTTGCCTTCCTGATACGGTTTTTACTTTGCAATATATAAATTCACAAAAATATCCCTAACCTGTACCTGAGAAAACAACAGACCTGAAACTGCTCTTTTATTTTTAGGCACGAGTTCCCCAATGCGTAAAGCACCAAAAGAACATGATGGAAAAAGCTGCAGAAAACAATCTAGCGGAATCCGCGGCAAAAAATGGCCGAAATTGACTCCCATTGATTTCAATGGGAGATGGAGGCGTATCGCTTCTTTTTCCCGCGAGCGTTTTTTTCTGCTCGCGGGAAAAAGAAGCGATATGCCCTATCTTGAGGCATTTTCCGCCTCAAAAACCCCGTTGAAATCAATGGGAGTCGCGTTTTTTTGCCTCGATATTTGACAAAAAATGCTCGTAGTTATTCTATCTTTCTGTTGAAGAGATAGCTAAAAAAAGCAACAAAAAAAAAAACGTGTCAAAAAACGGGTATGGTGCAAAACGACTTAAAAAAACCGGAGCTGATTTTTCCAGGCAGAATTTTCTGCCTGCAAAAAACTCTGTGTGAACAGGGCCTTACAACAAACTGTGCATAACTGTAGCAAAATATCTGCAGAAATCGGACATCTCCCATCAGGGAAATAGTTTCCCTTTTTATAACATAAAAAATAACTGTTCACAGGGGGTTCTTGCAATATTTTCATGAAATAAGGAAACACCAGACAATAATTTACAAACACTACTATAGGCCAATTTTTCATCAAATAACTGAAGACAAAAAATCAAAGAAGACTGCTCCGAGCTACATGTTAAGGCCTCATGCCCACTTCAGTTATTTTCTTCAGGGTGCTATCCATTTTTATAACTGATAGCACACTGACGCATTCATTTCTATGGGGCCATGCACACTTCAGTTGTTTTGACGGTTCTGTTAGTCCGGTCTGTCAAAAGTAGTGCATGTCCTACTTTTGTCCGTCGGGGCCCATTGAAGTCTATGGGTCCGTCAAAAAAAATGGACGGCACACGGACGGCATCCGTGTGCCGTCCGTTTTTCACGGATCCGTTGCTAAACAACGGCAGGGCGTGCCAAAGTTCCCTGCATGCAACACACAAGATGGATTTTACCGGACCGTTTAAAACGGAAGACAAACGGAAGCACAGCATCCGTTTAAAATGGAACAATGGAACGGACGCTGAGTGACAACGGAAACCACACGGATGTCACAACGGACACACGGATCCGTTTTAAACGGACATGAAAATGGTGAAGGATGTGTGCATGAGGCCTTACCGAGAGTTTATAACTTGATAATACATCACACCATTTTTTCCAGGCTGCTACATATCCAGACCAAGTAGATTTAGCTACTGACTGCTCCAAAAATTTAAAAAGAAGTCCAAATCAATCCCCAAAGGTGATCTGGACAAAACTCCCCTTCCTCTTCTGCCCAGGGAACCAATTTGCGAAACCTGGGAAACGGAAAACGTGACAAAGCATCAGCAATAGATTTATCTAGACCAGGAATATGAACAGCTTTAATCCAAATATTTTACGTTAAACAAATTAACACTAATAAGGCCTTATTCACACGACAGGGTCCGAGTGTCGGCCGCTAAAACCGGCCGTTTTGGGCCATTTTTCCCGGCCGTTTTGCATCCGTTCCGATTCTGTTCCGAGCCGTGATGCAGTTTTTAACCGCCGATTTTGACCTGTTTTGCATCCGTTTTTTCCCTGTCTGTTTTAAAATCGGATGAATTTCATTTGTAAATTTTTTGCCACACACTTTCCTTTGTAGATAATGCCACACACTGCCCTCTGTAGATACTGCCACAGCCCCCTGTAGGTACGGCCACACAGCCCCCTTGTAGGTAATGCCCCACAGACCCCCTTGTAGGTAGTGCCAAACAGACACCCTTGTAGCTAGTGCCACACAGCCCCCTGTAGGTAATGCCACACAGCCCTCCTGTAAGCAATGCCAGACAGCCCCCCTTGTAGGTAGTGCCACACAGACCCCTTTGTAGGTAGTGCCACACAGACCCCCTACTGACCCGTACTGTAATCATGTTTTCAGTACGGGACAGTTGTCCTGCAGCGAGGCAGGGACTCCTAGCGTCGTACATAAGTATGATTCTAGGAGCCCGGCTCCCTGCACTGTGTTCGGTCCGGTACTTGCGGCCGAAATACGTCCGTCAATTACGGACGTAATTAGTGTGTGTGCACAAACCTTAACTAAAGGAGATAAATGGAAATTCAACATGGGATACAGCGCACGTCAAAGCTTCCTTATAACAAACTTCAGCTACACCCTTTGCACCTGGGCACCTAGGGGATACTAAGGAATCAGTATCGCTTGTACCCTGGTCATTGGCAGGGTCAATAGACCTCCAGACCCTGGGTACATTTACTGGGAAACAAGGAGGTGATGGAGAAACAGCCTTGCTATCAGCAGCAGCTGCAGGAGAACCTCTTCATCTACATCCGCCGATCTCACCACCGTCTCTGATGCCTCTCCAGTGCTCACAGCTTCTCCTACACTCCTGGTCGTTGATGCGATATCGCTCCAGCAGGCAGGATTTAAGCCAAACTGACATGTCAGAAGAGGTTGCCTGGGTCCCCAGATCCTCGATCAGCCCCTTCATGGCAGCAGTAAGCACTGACTGGTCCAATAATTCTCTGGTCCGTCCCCCAGGGTCCAATCTTCGATCGGGCAACATTACTTCTTTCATGAATATGCCAGATGGTCTGCCAAGACTACTGCATATTCCTGGTTTATGTCTACATCACCTGATCACACATTTTCACCCAATCCCTGTCACTAAGGCTCTAAACTTTCCCAACTGTCACATAGGACACAGCTGTGGCCCAATGACAGTTATCACCGGGCAGACACTTTAGTCTGCCCTGGTACCGGTGGGAAAAATTCCCACCAAACTACCCAGGAATGTCTGTAATCATATGTAGATCCCTCCTAAGGGTCCGGGTTCTGTCATAATGTTCCTCACTTATTTTATTTTTTCTCTTATCAGGTCTGCCTCTGTCATTCTCCCTTTTCTTGACATTTTTGTCATACCACTTGCTCCCAGCAGGGAGGGACATCTCTTTGGTCTGGCCAGGTGTTGTGCCGCTATTCTCACTCCTTCCTCTACCTGTCTCCCTCAGGTACCTCGTTCCCCAAAACCCAACAAACTATGCGCTCTCCTAGGACAGTATCCAATATAGAGTCAGAGAAGTTCTGGGTGTGTTCCATGTTTATATAGCTTTGTGATGTCATAAGTATTAATAATGTTATAGTAGAACATCCAATGAGATGAGAGATATTCTGGGTGTGTCCCATGTCTATAGAATGCAGTGACGTCACAGTGGCCTAGTAAATGTACTTTACATTTGATTTAAAGAGACATATGTCTTTCTACAAGTTTTTTATGACAAGAAAATTGTAACATCTTCATCAATAACACATTCTCTACCACTTCCTGCAGCCAGCGAATGGAGTTCTCATAGTGACTGCGGCAATGCTCATCAGCACATCATGGCAGTAGCCAAACACAGGCTGCCATAAACAGCATTGGTATACTGCAGGAAAGTGGCTGGGAACTTGTGTAATTCCAAAGTGTTGAGCAATTCCAATAATAACATTAATCAGTTTTCCCAGATTTACGTAAATAATAAAGCATTACATAGCTCCATGCACATTCTAATTTTTTTCTGGACTGCATGACCTAGATCAAGTAATTATCCTCTTGTCTTAGCCCAGTACTGGGAACAATCTTCTATGATCGCTTCTGGATCCATGGGTGGAGCCTCCCTGTCCTGTTCTGTCCCAGGCCCAAATCGGAATACTTGCATTTGTGTGTATATAAGTATTGACATTGATGTGGATAGTCATTTGGATCCACACAGTGTCCCTGAAACAGTCCAGAGATCCCATGGGATGTATCGTTGAACTTAGGGGTATTGGAGCTGCAGATGGGTTTGTACTGAAAACATAGGAAGATGTTAAATGGAAACTCAGCCGTCACTGGAGTTTCCCATTGTAACTATTTATTCAGACTACATTGTAAATCAGAATTTGGACCTGCTGATTTTTACTTTACTTACATTTATTAGCAGCGCAAGCCGTGGTCACCGGGTGACACATACACGTCTCCATGCTCTTTATACGTCCACAGTTTAGACGTTCTATCAAGGGTGGGCAAGGTTTAAACCGTATTAAACTACAAATCAAAAGCCTTTGCATATTCCTCTTACAATTCTAGCTCTATTTCCGCAGCCTACAGTCCTCACTGTGTATATAAAAGTAGACTAATACAACATCTATTTTAATATGTTTAGATCAGCCGAACGATGTTAGGAAAGGCTGTCCTGATGTAGTGGTGTGGAATGTCAAAACATTTAGCTTTTCCAGTATTTATTACCGGTTGGACTTCTAGATCATCTCCAATATGTTGACAATGCACTTAAAAAGGAGAAAACTCAAAATAAACATGTTTGTTTCAAGACAATTTTTTTTTCTAAATGCCTTTTTCCTGGATTTTCTGTGCTCAGATTTTGTAAACATCGAACACCCAGAGAGTATATACTGATATTTAATCTGTGTGAGTGTTCCCAGAGGAGCCCGGATCTCTACTAGCTAATGAGACATTACTAATTAATATCCAATCACTCCCCAGCAGAGTAATAGAAGGTTGGTAGTATACAGTGCAGATGGTACTGAGTCGAGGTATTAGATCTCATATATAAAAGAGTCCATGGTGGGAAATTATCCATGTAATTGCACCAAATCATAAAAGTAATTTAAGACAGTTTTATTTTCTTACGACATTTATGGCAAAAACGTGTTAAAAAGAGTAAATCTTTGGGCAACACAAGTGTGACACATCTTACAAGATAATGAAGTACACAAAAGTGTCATGTGTGATATATTCCTCATTGATTGTGAGACATTTTTATGCATATGTTGTATGGCTGAGACATTTTATGCATATGTTGTATGGCTGAGACATTGGGACAGGTCTACTAGTACTGTCTGAGGTTTAGGCCCCATGCACATGACCGTGCCTGTAATCACGGTCCGTGATTACAGGCACAGCCGTCTGCATTTGCGGGCTGTGCTCCCATTATACAGTATAGGAGCACGGAAATGTCCTATTTTTATGGAAGGTTCCTACGGCACGAACACCTTCCCATAAATATACGGGGAGGTGACCGTCGGCCATAGAAATGAATGGGTCCGTAGTTACGAACCGTAATTACGGTCCGTAATTACATACGACATCTGCGATTGTGTGCATGGGGCCTATGGCAGCGTAAACGTGCCAACACTGAAGTTAGAAAATGCACAAATTTTATCACAGTACTGCATGCTGTATGATAAATTTGGCACATCTTGATAGACATGCTAGACATTTTTCTCTTCCTTGTACCACCTCTTGGTTGGCTTAGTTTATGCCAATTTTGTGCACCAAATTTTGGCATTCTCTTTCTGCTAGACCATGCCTCCTTTCCCACAAAGCCACAACGTCCTCTTTGTTGAACATGTCGAAAAAAGTGTCTAAAACAGTTCATAATGGTGCGTCTCACTCCAATATACACCGTGTGAATATACAGTCAGATGACAGGTGAAGATGATGATACTCCAGGTATAGACTGATAACTACAATACAATGATGTAAGGTACGTAATAACATAACATAAGGATTTAAATGCATCCTCATTATTAGAGCAATAACAAGATATTGTACCCGGCCTAACACAAGAATGCTCTTATGACAGACGAGGCTTCAGAGGTTTTGATGGTTGAGTGCATACACAAAGGAGAGCAGCGGAATGATTAGAACATTGATATTGTCCCAGACAAGGGATGTGGCTTATGATAGTGAGCGTAGGACATCTTAGAGGTCATTTCTACACACTAGCATTCGAGAAATAAAGGGATTTTACCTCTAGCATCAGATGTTCATTCTGTAACTCTGTGCAAAATGGCATATGGGACGTGATTTCTATAAACACCACAAATGTTCTGTAAATACAACCATCGTAGTCAACCCCTTTTATAGGGATAGCTGCAGGTCCAGCTCCCAAAATACTGTGGCAAAATCAGCCGTTGTGTCGAGAGAAAAATGAATACGTGGATGTTCCAAGTCAGCCACAGTGAAAGTCGCTGATTTTTTAGTGGCTCTCTGTTCTGGCTTATAGAGGAAGTTTCCAAGCAGAAGACTCCCCTCTATGATGTCCATAGGTCCTAATGGAGCCTATGGACAGGGGTTGTCCTGATTGGATAACACCTTAAACCTAAGTTAATAAGAATGCATTAAGCTGCGGATTCTGGGATAAGTGTCAAATATTTGAGTTTTTAAGTGCACAGGGATGGGAAAAGCAGCTCTACAGTTTGAGAACTCCACCAAACAACACCTCATGCCAGATTCCTGGAAATGGTAAAAGTTTGTACATTAGAGTTAACTGTAGTCACTCCTGAAGGTTCAAATTTAGGGTAATGCTATTTCTATTTTTTTTTAGTGTACTATGATCGGCGATATAGAGACATTTAAGCTAGACTTCAGAGGACCTATGTAGCTCCGTCAGCACTTAGGGGTGTTCAAATCTGCTGTCGGATTCCCTTCAACATAAAGGGGACCTGTCGTGGTTTTGTTTTTTTTTAAACCAGATTTCTCTGCCTCCTCCCGATTCCAGCTTTGTAAAAGTTTTTTTTATTGCCCCCCCCATGTCCCGCTAAGGCCCCTGCTTCGTTTGGCACCTAATTTGATAATTCTGAGGAATGGTACAGAAAGGACACCTGATCTCTCCTTAGTAAGTGTTGCCTTGTGCATCACTGTGACGCTGTACAATCAATGCGGCAGCCCCACAGTGATGTGGAAGACCTGCTGATTTTGCAAGATTTACTGCAGGTTTTCTGCATCACTGTGAGGCACTGATTGGACAGCGTCACAGTGACATGGGAGGCAACGCCTACTGAGGAGAGATAAGGGTATGTGCACACACACTAATTACGTCCGTAATTGACGGACGTATTTCGGCCGCAAGTCCTGGACCGAACACAGTGCAGGGAGCCGGGCTCCTAGCATCATACTTATGTACGATGCTAGGAGTCTCTGCCTCGCTGAAGGACAACTGTCCCGTACTGTAATCATGTTTTCAGTACGGGACAGTTGTCCTGCAGCGAGGCAGGGACTCCTAGCATCGTACATAAGTATGATGCTAGGAGCCCGGCTCCCTGCACTGTGTTCGGTCCGGGACTTGCGGCCGAAATACGTCCGTCAATTACGGACGTATTTAGTGTGTGTGCACATACCCTAAGATCTCCTCCCTGTACCGTTACGCAATATTATCATATTAGGCGTTAAATGAAGCTGGGGACATAGCAGGACACGAGGGGGAAAACGACAATAATTTTTTTTTTTACATTGCTGGAATCGGGAGGAGATTAGTGAAACAAACAAAAAAATACAGACGGGTTGTCTTTAATCTAAAACATGCTGGAATGAGATGCTCTTGAGTAAAGAAGAGGTGCAGATCTCTTTAAAAAAAATTAGGTGCATCTCTGGCTGTCCCTACACTAAAAAGTTACGTTTTCCCAACTATGAAGATTTGCGCTATAATAATTTAAACATTTTAGTAAATATGGGCTGCAGGTGCCCCCGCCCGTTCTGCTAAGGTCCACCCACTTTTTAGAAACTACACAAAAGTCAACATGTTTTGGGCCATTTTACACTGTTCTAGAAAACTGCCGTAGAACTAGCAATAAATTCCCCCATTGGGTGCAGCTATATTAGCTTCCATTGTGTATCACTAACATTAGGTGGAATCTATGGCTCCATTAAAGAAAAAAGTAATCTGAATCCATCCTATAGGATGACTAACTCAATTGTTATTGAATAGATTTGATCTTATTAGAGCGCGGCGATACATTACACAGCTGTAGAAGTTATTACTGCTGCTCCCCGGGACACAATTCACAGCAAATTCTCTCCTCACCAATAGCCACAGTAACTATTATACTGATGTTATTATTTTACACAAAGAAAAGCGCCAATAAATGATCGCAGACGAGCAATATTGTTACATTTTGTAATATGTCTCTTGACACCAAGCGAGTGGAACGATGAACTTCCATAGGAGATCTTCACTTTTTATGCATGAACAATTTCTTTATTACATTGTTAATTGTTTAGCTCATTTATACTGGAAATTAGAATTGTATTTATATATAAATTATTATTACTGATACTTCAATCCGATGTCAACGATGTGAAATGGCTTTAAACAAATCTTAAGTATAGATATTTGGTTTTCCTCTGGGCTGGAAAAGGTTAAATAGTGATGTGATTAGGATTTAGAGGGTATATTTAATGAAAAGACATTTCAGACTTCTGTGCATTATTTATGCAGGTCCCAAATTAGCAGAGGTCCACACAGCCTGGCTATACAAATCAATTCATCTGTCTGAGAGTGGGGGCGGGGAGGAAAGATAGCGAGAAAAGGCACAGGGATGAGGAATGGTAGAAAAAGATCAATAATGTAACTATTCCTACTAGACAGCAGAAATCTCAGCTGACCTGCATGAATTGTTGCAGCTTTAGGCACCATACACACGACCGTGATTTTGGGATGCAAATACGGGCCCTAATTGCGGATCAAAATACGGTCCCATTCATATATTTACGGGAAGGTGTCTTGGTCGTAGATAGCATCCGTAAGAATAGGACATGTCCTATTTTTTTTTTATTTTACGGCCGTGCTCCCATACTATAATAGTAGCATGGCCCAAAAATCTGGATGACTGTTAGTGGCGGACGGCCATGACGGTAATCACAGTCCAAATACAATGTCAGCCGCACAGCCTTGTGAATCATGGATGGGTGCCGACCTGCCCAGGTCAGGGCTAACAGACCTGCTGTAGTAGAATCCAAAAATCAGACAGCACTCCAAGGTATAAGCAAAGTAGAAAAAGGTGCTTTATTGGTCCATATACACACACAACGTTTCAGCTCAACTCAGGAGCCTTTCTCAAATGAAAAGAAAGGCTTCTGTGTTGAGCTGAAACGTCGTGTGTATATGGACCAATAAAGCACCTTTTTCTACTTTGCTTATACCTTGTAGTGCTGCCTGATTTTTGGATTCTATCTATCTATCATCTATCTATCATCTATCTATCTATCTATCTATCTATCTATCTATCTATCTATCTATCTATCTATCTATCTATCTATCTATCTATCTATCTATCTATCTATCTATCTATCTATCTCTGTATTTTTGATGCGTAATACAGAGCCAATATTAATATATAGGGGTATGCACATGGGCATATAAAATATGTACATATTATAAAGCAGCACGGACTACTTTCATCTTATTTTAGGATGAAAAACACCTATATACAGAGCAGCTGTATCTAAAAAAGTAAAGCAGGTTATATAAGGGGCGGCAGGGTATATTAGCAGCAGCAGAGCATATAAGGGGCAGCAGGGTATATAAGAGGCAGCAGAGTATAAAAGGGGCAGCAGAGAATAAGGGTATGTGCACACACACTAATTACGTCCGTAATTGACGGACGTATTTCGGCCGCAAGTACCGGACCGAACACAGTGCAGGGAGCTGGGCTGCTAGCATCATACTTATGTACGACGCTAGGAGTCCCTGCCTCGCTGCAGGACAACTGTCCCGTACTGAAAACATAATTACAGTACGGGACAGTTGTCCTGCAGCGAGGCAGGGACTCCTAGCATCGTACATAACTATGATGCTAGGAGCCCGGCTCCCTGCACTGTGTTCGGTCCGGGACTTGCGGCCGAAATACGTCCGTCAATTACGGACGTAATTAGTGTGTGTGCACATACCCTAAAAGGCGCAGCAGAATATAAAAGGGGCAGCAGAGTATAAAAGGGGCAGCAGGGTATATAAGGGGCAGCAGGGCATATAAGGGGCAGCAGGGTATATAAGGGGCAATGGTATATAGGAGGCAGCAGGTTATATAAGAGACAGCAGAGTATATAAGGGACAGCAGAGTACATAAGGGGCAGCAGAGTATATAAGGGGCAGCAGAGTTTATCGGGGCAGCAGGGTATATTCGGGACTGCACAGATATCTTGATTTTATCTGTTCTACTTTAATACTGAACACACACTTTTACAATGGGACATAAGCATATGCAGACACATATATACACACACATACTGTAACATATACACATACACACACATATACTGTATACACACACATATACACACATACTGTATACACACACACACACACACACACACACACACATACAGACAGAGACACACAAACACTTACCTCCTCCCTTGCTGACAGGATCACAGGCTTCGTGCAGGACGGGCTGTTGACGGAGCTTCCTCCTCTTCTCTTGCTCCTCGGCTCTTATTTACTCCGTGTGTGTAATTAGGAGAAGAGGACAGAGCAGAGCCCAGTTGCACCCCCTACATGATGAGCGGGTGCGGTGCCCTGTGCACTTGCACAGGTCGCACACCCTTAAGGCCGGCTCTGATTTTACATCAGTGTTTGTAAACTAATTGTGACAACCCCCGTGTTCACTGTGAGGCCCTGTGCACACAGTACAGATTTGCTACAGATTTTGCATGTATTTTTTAAGCCAAAACCAGAATTGGATCTAGTAAAGGAAGCATTTTAAACCCTTCCTATATATGTTTCTTCTGTTTAGGTTTGGTTCCTTGTTGTGTCTTAAAAAAGACATGCAAAATCTGCAGAAGCCCTTAGGGCACAATCAGATGCAGCCGATTTTGTTGCAGAAATGTCTGCGACTGATAGTAAGTACTTTTTTCTGCATCTATGCTTGGATTTCTGCAAATTTGCAACAAAATCTGCCTTGTGTGACAGCGCCCTTAGGCCTTATTCACACAGTGCAGATTTTGCATGCGTTTATTAAGTCAAAACCATAATTGGATCCAGGAGAACAGACACTTTAAGGCCTTCCTTTATATATCTCTTCTGTTTAGGTTCCATTCCTGGTTTGAGCTTAAAAAATACATGCAAAATCTGCATCTGCATTTGTTGCAGAAATGTCTGACTCAAAATCAGGTCCATACATCTGAATGGGGTTGAATCTGCAGCGCACACATGGATTTCTGCATGTTATAATCAGATGAATGTGACAGTTGCAGCAATTTCTACAAGAATTGTGTTGTGTGTAAACATACCCTAGTGGTGGCCACAGTGGTTGTCACCCAGCTTTTCCAGGGGCAGATGTGCAGTAACTAATAAGCAGATGAATATATTTTTTTTTAATTATTGCTAAAATGAGAGAACTCATATATTTATTTTTTTGGGGGGTATTTTTGGGTCTTCACAGTTTTAGGCTAGATTCACACGAATGTGGGGAAACTCGGATGTGAAAAACGTGAAATTTTTCACGTCTGAGGTGCCCCCGTGCGAGTCCCGTTTTCACGGATCCCCATAGAGTTGAGCCTATGGAGGGATCCTTGAAAACGGAAGATAGGACAGGTTCTATTTTTCAACGGCCTCTTCACACGGTCTATTGAAACAACGACCATGTGAACGGCCCCATTGAAATACATGTTTTAACGGCCATCACATGGACGTATTCAACGCTCGTGTGAATAAGGCCTTACTGTTATACAGTTTTTTTGATATGTCTACTCAGTGTCACAAACTATCCTAAGTACTGTAAGCACAACTTTTAGGATCATGGTGCTTAGTATTATCCTCGTGAGACGCCTGTAGCGTATCACTGTGATTTCATGTGCAAATCTCCAATATCTCATCATCTGCCTAATATTACAGTACATTGTGTAATTCCCTCTTCATGTCAAGGTTTCCATCTTGATTATATTAAAGGTCTGCTCAATGTGAACGTTCTATGAGGCTCAAAGCAGGTGAAAATAAGCGAGTGTAGCTTTTAATGGAATAGTATAGGGCCATGTTCACATGGTATACTATCAGGCCTGTTTTGGAGCCTAAAATTTCTAGGTACCAACCACGTCTATAGGACTCCTCTGCTCCTTTCAGAGCTTGCCATTCTTAGTCCAAAACCTATTTCCTTTTGTTAAGATATACAGCTTAGGCCCCATTCACATTGCGGTTTTGCTATCCGCCGAGCATATGCATTTTTTTAAATAACAAAGTGGACCATTGAAAACGCATACAAACGTGTAACATTTTCTGATTACGTCTGTTGTTTTTATAGCCTGTACGTTTAGCGTATACTCATACGTTTGTATACGTTTCTGTCCGTTTTTACCTAAAAAACATATATGTTTTTTTTTAAGTGAACACTGATAGAAGAAAAACAAAAAAAAAAACGCATAGATTTACTGCGTGTAAATGGATACAAACTTATAGCATTACATTTGCATACGTCGTACATTGAGATCAATGCTAAAAAAAGTTAAGTCGCGTATACCTTTTTTTTTGAAGTACAGAATAGCGTAGCAGATTACGCTTTTCAGTACTTAAAAAAAACAGCATCCCAACGTAAACCATGACAAACACCGACCAAACGGATGCTATTTTTGTCTATGTTTGACCCATAATAGTCTATGTGTACGCGGATAGCACAAACGCGATGTGAATGAGGCCTAAATTCTAAGAAAACCTGCGAAATATTGAGGGTTTGTTATGATGTTACACTGTAGGTAGCACTGCCTGAACTCTCTATCGAACACCTGAAAACCCCTATTTGTATCTGCCCTACTGTTATTCCACCAATTACCACTATTTCCTGCTATTATGCCCTCGTCCCACTCCTCAGGTGAGACGATAACTTACCACCACCTCTCTCGGCATCCTGGTGGTGTTGAGGCCAGCACCATGTCCGGCACCGCACACCACAAACGCTAAGACACCTTTTTTTACCCTTAGGGTATGTTCACACGGCGGGGGTCCGTAACGGCTGAAATTACGGGGATGTTTCAGCCTGAAAACATCCCCGTAATTTCAGCCGTACCGGCATGTGCAGGCGCTTGAGCGCCGCGTCAATTACGGCCGGAATTAGCGCTGCTATTCATTGGAGTCAATGAATAACGGCTCTAATTACGGCCAAAGAAGTGACAGGTCACTTCTTTGACGCGGGCGTCTATTTACGCGCCGTTATTTGACAGCGGCGCGTAAATTTACGCCTCGTGTGAACAGACAAACGTCTGCCCATTGCTTTCAATGGGCAGATGTTTGTCAGCGCTATTGAGGCGCTATTTTCGGGCGTAATTCGGGGCAAAAACGCCCGAATTACGTCCGTAAATAGGCCGTGTGAACATACCCTTATACTCTGCGGCCCCTTATGAAAAAACCAAAACCTATTTGTGATGACACTCCATAATTTAGTTTTATTTCCATGATCATGTACAGTGATCTGTTAGGGGCTTATGTGACAGATTTACAGTCTTACTATATATATATATACACATGCAGCGATATTTTGCAGTTGATTTACTGAAAATTTCCATTTGATTTTTTTTCAGTTTCTGTGTCTAAAGAATATCCGGACATTCCTGTCTGTGTGCTGTGAAGCCTTCAACATGAAGAAAAATGACCTATTTGAAGCATTTGACTTATTCGATGTACGGGATTTTGCAAAGGTATGTCATTTTATATGATAGACAAAATAGACGAGGAGACAGCACTTCCAAAATATGTCAGCTTTTTAATCACCCGTGCGACGTTTCAGTCCAGCAGGACTTTTCTCAAGCATGTTTTGTCTTGTCATTTTATATGGACACTAGAGATCCTTTACCATTTCCTTCCCAGGGTATTCTATGGCGTTTTTTTGAACAGTCACTGGTGTCAGGACTGCACAGTTCTATACGGCGCCAATATTCTCTCCTTAGTGGCCTGTGCTAGAGGCTAAAAGCAGTATGTAGTCGTGGTGTCAGACTAGCCCTTCTCCATATGGGAAATATGGGGGGAAACAGTCTGTGATACTCCCATTGACAGTGCTGGTCCCTACTTACAGAAATCAGCACAGTTTTTCCTATGGTAATGCCAACCCACTCCACTCTCCAGTGGGAGACAGGTAGAAGAGCGTTCAGACATTTGTATGTCATTTCTTTCTTTTTTTTAATGTCGGATATAAAATTACTATCCCGTAAGAAGACTAAACAGTTGCCTGAAGTGGCTAGTAAATTAGAAATTGTATGTGCAACTTAGGCCTAATTCACACGACCGTGTTCAGTACCGTGATATACGGACCGCATGTCGGCCGCATTTCCCTGACCGAACACAGTGCAGGGAGCCGGGCTCCTAGCATCATAGTTATGTATGATACCAGGAGTCCCTGCCTCCCCGCGGAACTACTATCCCGTACTGAAAACATGATTACGGTACGGGACAGTTTTCCCACAGCGAGTGAGGGACTCCTGGCATCGTACATAACTATGATGCTAGGAGCCCGGCTCCCTGCAGTGTGTCCGGTCCCGGAAATACTGCAGACATACAGTCCATATATCATGGACAGAACACGCTCGTGTGTGCGAGGCCTTATAGTAAGAGATTTAAATATCATCCCCACAAGCGTGTGTATGTATTTCTAGACTCTCTCAGCACTGGGGGAAAGTGAGATAAAGTAGTAATCATTAGAGCAGACATGTCAGTAATGATAATGGGAGCATAATAGACTTCCTGTCAATAATCCAGGTGAAGAATGCTATGGTCGGATCCCCAGCCTCGAATGGCTGCTTACACACAAAGATAGATAACATTCAACAGCATAGTAAATGTAGATAATGTTACAATTTAGATTTAGTTCCTCCATATATAGCCTTTGTAATACTTTGGAGGGCATTTTTTTTTTAAATAAAAAGGTCAGTCAGTGTGATTAGTGCAACTTCTTTCTAAATAGTTTTGATTAAAAATTTATTTTATTTTTGAGATACAGCTGCTCTATATTCTCCATACACAACATCTGTATCTAGTGCTAAATCCAGCTCCTATCTGGGACTGACGGGTTCAGTGTCAGCGAGTCCTGCATCAGGTCTGCGGGACTGACGGATTTAGGTAATTGCAAACTATACAGTTGCTTTGTATAGAGAATACAGAGCAGCTGTATCTCATAAAGTAAAACTATTTTTTACAAAAAACTATTTAGAAAGTTGCACTAATCACACTGACAAAACTATAGCTATAATATGTTTAGTTTAGGATTTTGGTACTTTTCAAGTAGGAACAA
Organism: Rhinoderma darwinii; assembly: GCF_050947455.1. Lineage (NCBI taxonomy): Eukaryota > Metazoa > Chordata > Amphibia > Anura > Rhinodermatidae > Rhinoderma > Rhinoderma darwinii. The sequence continues at coordinate 49,836,172 of NC_134693.1, forward strand.
GATTTTTTTTCCACACTGTACAGTTGTAGATTTTCCATTTTATGATTATTTTGATAAAATGTAGAGCATCCTTTTTCACACCACAACTGAAAAAGCGACAAAACTTTTAGTACACGCAGTTTTGTTCCTAGGCCATTTCTACAGTGGAAGTTTCTGCTGCGAACATGTCCTTAAAGCGTAGCTAAACTTTTGCAAAAAAAACAAACATATTTAAACTGCTATTATGTCCCTCTATGTGACTTCATTACTCCTAGCAATTTTTTTTCACTTCAAAGTACCTTTTTTTGCAGCTTTTTTGCTTGTGAAACATCTATTTTCTCACACTTCCTGATTCTGGCCACTTGCTAGTGTCTTACTGTGTGTGATGTTTGCCAGTACTGTATGCAATATTCAATCTGCCCATAGTTCCCATCATGCACCTAAACAGCCAGCCAATCAGGAAAACCAAAGGTCCTTTTGCAGCACAGTTGTCTTTTGCATCTGACATCTTGGATTTACCATATCAGACACATCTTCTCTACTCTACCAATGAGTTGGTTTTATAAAGTATCTGATAGCACTCGGATAAATACCTCCTCTCCTAGCTCTCACATCCCCAGGTCACATCCGCAGGTCTAGCGGCGGCTCCCTGTCCCCTCTTCCCCCTGTCCATAGTACTGTAACCGGCAGCAGCAGAGCGCAGGGAAGAGAATGACAGCTCTGCTGCTGCCAGTTACAGTACTATGGACAGGGGGAAGAGGGGACAGGGAGCCGCCGCTAGACCTGCGCTACTTCTATTGAAGCGCCTCTCACACATGCTATAGACCGGACAGTGGCAGAGCTCATCACAGTCTCTTCCCTGTGCTTTGCTGCTGCCAGTTACACTAAAGAAAACTGTAGTTTATAGGGGCAGGGAGACCTTCCTGACGTCAGGATGGGGCCACCACCCACCTGTACTCACAGGCAGCCGAGTCCGTACACCGATACATTCAAATGGTGTACGGATTTCTGCTAGCAACAGGAGAAATACAAGAAATAAAATGTAGTATTTATATTACACATGCTGCTAGAAAATAAAAAGTTGATCGAACGTTTGGTTACGCTTTAAAGTGAATGTCCACTCATGTAGACAATTTTTTTTAACTCTAATTTGGTCCAAAATTCATTACTGATTCATTTTTACTATATCCCTATAGCAGTCAGAGTTCTAGCTCTCTGATACAGAGCTTTAAAGGGGTTGGCCGCTTTAGGAAAAATTTATAGAAATACATAATGAACATAATTGTAATAAATGTACTAATATGTCTTTATCTGAAGTTCTGTGCCACTTTCCTTCGTTCATAATCAGCACCTCCTTGTCAGGACAGCTGTATCTTCCGAACACACGCCATAACATTGCTGCAGATGGAGGACCATGTGACTAGACATGTCACGCTGCATCCTCCATTGTAACACACTGCTCCTGCAATAGTTTCCTGGACGCATAGTTAAATGATCAAATTCTGGCTGTCTTCAACCACCACTAGGGGGAGCTTACTTTAGGCTAGGGCTACAAAGCGGCTTTACTGCGACATAGATTGTACGACCAAAGATTGCTGTGACCCCCCCAGTCTGACTCGCAGATAATGAAAGTCAATGTAGCCATGTTGTGACCCATGGGTTGCCGCGACTATGTCACTACAGTGGCAAAAAATCCGAACCTATTGTGTTTTTTGCAACTGTCGTGTTGCGGCAAGCCTAGGGTCGCAACACGGCCACATTGACTTTCATTACCTGTGAGGCAGGCAGGGGGACACAGCGATATTTGGTCATACAACCTATGTCTCGGCCAAAGTTGCCGTGTAGCCCTAGCTTTATACTGTTTAAAAACAGACTAAATATTATAACTAAATTTTATGTGGAGCTCTGTAACAGAAAACAGAGCTCAACCCACTATAAAGAAATATTAAGAAAATAATGAGCACAGAACGGTGGACGTAGTGGTAAAAGGTAGACATTCATTGTGATATGCAACGCTGCCAACAGACTAGTAGGTGGGTGACATCACTAATGTAGTGTAATAAAATAAAGCACCGTTTTTCTGTAGCTGCCATGGAGACTTTTTTTTTCTTCTAAAATCAAACTAATATTTGCATAAAAGTGTAGTACAATGTGCACAGGCTATATATGCAGTACACCCCTCCTTGGCATTAGGACATGTATTTTCTTGAGATGAAAGCATTCTCGTCTGGATATTGCCCACATTGAGAGCCTTGAAGAGAGCATCTCAATAACTGCTTATGAAACGAATTATGGTAGAATAAATTTAGAACAGGATGTTTATCCTCAATAAAATGAATTAAACGGGTCACTTGGGTGGTGAATGACAGATGAGCAAACAGGATAATGGTAGGCCAAGTTGTAGTCAATTGTGACTCCTCATTACAGACACAATATCAGTCTCCAGATCAGTCTGTTAAAAGGAGACACGGAAAAACTGGAGACGGCAGGAGATTTTCGTAGTCACCACAGTTAGTTCATGTAGAGGCGGATTAAATATTGCTGAATGCAGCTTATTTTGGATGAGCATAAAAAAGTATTTGTGTGGTAGATTGTGATCCCAAAGTGCACTGCATGGCATATGCCAATAGGCATTAGGTTCCCCATGTAAATGTATCATTACAAAGATCTGTTTAATATGGCATTAAGGCCTAATTCACACGAGCGTATTTCTGTCCGTGATTCACGCAACAGTTGCTAAAGAAATGATTTTGAAAAAGAAAAACACCTTCTTCAGTTTATTTTTGCTGACGTGAAACGCGTGACATACTGATGACATACGCGCGTAAAAAACGCAGACACGCACCATACACTGATGTCACACGGAACTGCAATGCAGGAAAAACGCTGCGTTTTTTACGAGCGCAAATCGGAGACGTTCGTGTGAATAAGGCCTAAAGCTGGTTATAAACATTAGATAAAAGTCGTCCAAGCGCGCAAATTTTTGCAGGATTGGCCGACTATCTTGCAGGGTCTATTAGGCATATACTTTATCATGGTGGCCTGGAGACATTTGTTAGGCCCTGGCTGCTATGGCAACCCATTGGCACCTTGAGATCATGTCGCAGGGGCGCCGATGGGGTTACAGAAGGGGCCCCCTCCCTCTGTCTAACCACTTGAACGCTGCAGTCGATATTGACTTCAGCATCTTAGGGGATTAATGGCTGTTTCAGCAGGGTGTCCGCTATATTTTACCGCTGACGCCTGCAGTGTACATTTAAAGGCTATGTACACCTTTGGAAGCGATTATTTTTTTTATAAAAAGGTCAATCAATGTGTTTTGTGCAACATTATAATTAGTTTTTATGAAAAATATTCTTTTACTACTGGACGCCACTACGGTTCCTCTAAACCAAACCTAGATGACCATAGAACGGGCATTGTGTAAACTCAGCTTTAAAATGTATGAATAGAATTGCAAATGTGAACCAGGTCATACCTGTGTGCATGATGACAGAGAAGATAGAGGTGGTGAAAACCTCTTCTGTCTTTTTGCCAGGGTTCCTGGCAGTTTCTGACTATTGGGCACTCTATATTCAACTGCCAAATTGCTGCTTGGTTAACCCCTTTAGGACACAGCCTGTTTTGGCCTTGTGGACACAGATGATTTTTTCAAATCTGACATGTGTCACTTTATGTAGTAATAACTCCGGAATGCTTTTACCTATCCAAGCGATTCTGAGATTGTTTTCTCGTGACATATTGTACTTTATGTTAGTGAAAAAATTTGGTCGATAAATTAAATATTTATTTGTGAAAAACTTCAAATTTTAGCAAAAATTTGCAAAAATTTGCATTTTTCGAAATTTAAATCTATTTGCTTGTGAAACAGATAGTAATACCACACAAAATAGTTACTAGTTAACATCCCCCATATGTCTACTTTATGTTTGCATCATTTTTTTTCACGTACTTATATTTTTCTAGGACGTTACGAGGCTTAGAACTTTAGCAGCAATTTCTCATATTTTCAATAAAATTTCAAAAGGCTATTTTTTCAGGGACCAGTTCAGTTCTGAAGTGGCTTTGAGGGCCTTATATATTAGAAAGTCCCCATAAATCACCCCATTTTGAAAACTGTACCCCTCAAGGTATTCAAAACCACATTCAGAAAATATTTTAACCCTTTAGGCGTTTCACAGGAATTAAGGCAAAGTAGAGGTGAAATTTACGAATTTCATTTTTTTTGCCGAAATTCATTTGTAATAAAAAAAAATCTGTAACACAGAAGGTTTTACCAGAGAAACGCAACTCAATATTTATTGCCCAGATTCTGCAGATTTTAGAAATATCCAACATGTGGCCCTAGTCCGGTAATGGACTGAAATACTGGCCTCAGAAGCAAAGGAGCAACTAGTGGATTTTGGGGCCTCCTTTTTTTAGGAATATATTTTAGGCACCATGTCAGGTTTGAGGAGGTCTTGTGGTACCTAAACAGTCGAAACCCCCCCAAAGTGACCCCATTTTGGAAACTACACCCCTCAAGGCATTTTTCTAGGGGTATAGTTAGCATATTGACCCCACAGTTTTTTTGCAGAATTTAGTGGAATTAGTCTGTGAAGATGAAAATCACCTATTTTTCTGTGGAAACATAGATTTTTTTCATTTTTACAAGGAATAAAGGAGAAAAAGCACCCCAAAATGTGTAAAGCAATTTCTCCCGATTACGGCAATACCCCATATGTGGTCGTAAACTGATGTTTGGACCCACAGCAAGGCTCAGAAGGGAGGGAGCGCCTTTTGGATTTTGGAGCGCAGATTTTGCTGGATTGGTTTTCAGTGCCATGTCGGGTTTGCAACGCCCCGGAGGGACCAATACAGTGGAAACCCCCCAAAAGTGACCCCATTTTGGAATCTACACCCCTCAAGGTATTTTTCTAGGGGTATAGTGAGCATTTTGGCCCCTCAGGATCTTTTTTAGAGCTAAGGTGACCAAAAAACAGCGATTTTGGCGCTTTAAATTCTTTATTTATTACAGCGTTCACCGTGCGCAATAAATTACGTTTTAATTTATTCTGCCGGTCGGTATGTTTATGGCGATACCATATGTGTATAGATTTTTTTTAAGTTTTGCAGCGTTTGCACTATAAAATTAAGTTTCTATAAAATAATTTATTTTCTGGGACACGCTATTCTGAGCCGTAACGTTTTTATTTTTTCGTCAAAAAAGCTGTGGGAGGTCTTGTTTTTTGCGGGACGGGTTGTAGTTTTTAATGGTACCATTTTGGGGTAAATGCGACTTTTTGATCACTTTTTATTCTCTATCTTGGGAGGGGTGGTGACCAAAAAATAGCGATGCTGACAGTTTTCCGTTTATTTTGTTTGCGGCGTTCACCGTGCGGAAAAATTAACATTATAGTTTCATAGATTGGGTCGTTACGAACACGGCGATACCAAATATGTGTACTTTTTTTTAACGTTTTCATTTTTTCCCTATAATAAATGACTTATTATAGGAAAACAAAACATTTTATTTTTACACTTTTATAAAACATTTTTATTAACTTTTTTTTACTTTTTACACTTTATATTTTTGTTTATTAACTTTTTTTTAACTTTTTACACTTTATTTTTTTGACCTGCAGCTCTGATCGCTGCTAGAATACATTACACTACCTAGGTAGTGTAATGTATTCCAACTGTCAGTGTGACGTCACAGTCACTCTGACAGTTGGTCTACGAGGATCAGCAGAGGCTGATCCTCATAGGCTGACATACATGGCAGACTTGGGGGCCGTTGTCTGGCCCCCGGGTGCCATCACAAGCATCAGAAGCCCCCACGATTGCATGGTGGCTGCTGATGTGCTACAAACCCGCTACATGCGGAGATCGCAATCGAGCCCCGCATGTAACGGGTTAATTGCCGAAATCAGCGGCGATGAGCCGCTGATCGGCAACACTGGAAAGTGTCAGCTGTCGAGGACAACTGATCTCCAAGTTCCCGATGCACACTGTCGCCGACAGTGTGCATCGGGAACGGCACAGTGACTTTCTGTCACTCTGACAGGAAGCCTATCAGGACCAGCCGAAGGTTGGTCCTGATGGGCTTCCGTCCATGGCAGACCCGGAAGCCATTGTTTGGCTTCCGTTTGCCATACTAACTATCGGCAGACCCCGCGATTTCGGACGGGGGTCTGCCGATATGTTAGAAACCCCTAAAATTCGGCGATTGCACCCGATCGCCGAATTTAAGGGGTTAATGCGCCGAAATCAGCGTCAAAGGACCGCTGGCCGGCAAGAGGGGAGTGTCAGCTGTCGGCGACAGCTGACCTCCCGATTCCCGGTGCACACTGTCGCCGACAGTGTGCACCGGGATTAACTCAGTAACTGTACGTCCTCGTGCGGGAAGTAACAGTTACGTCCTGGTGCGGATAGGGGTTAAACCCACGCCGTATATATACAGTGGACGGTCCTTTTGTAAGGGTGGCACATCCAGTGCAATATATGAGCACAGGAACCGGACAGGTGGCAGATTTTACAGAACTTTACTTCAGAAATTAAATGAGTGTCTGTGGGTTATACAGTGACATTATATCAGTCTCTGCAAATCTCCACATGTCCCAGTCACAGGCGTCTCCTCAGCTCCCACCTGCCACATCAGTGAAGACAGTCCCAGCAGTTCTCAGCCACTCCTGTATCTCTCTCAGTCTCCACAGTTTTCTCTAAATTCTGCTCTCTTTCCAGACTTTCCATTCAGGGTCTCTCTGTAGTCTCTCTTTATACTCTCCTCTCATGAGTTTCTCTGTAGTCTCTCTTTATACTCTCCTCTCATGAGTTTCTCTGTAGTCTCTCTTTATACTCTCCTCTCATGAGTTTCTCTGTAGTCTCTCTTTATACTCTCCTCTCATGAGTTTCTCTGCAGTCTCTCTTTATACTCTCCTCTCATGAGTTTCTCTGCAGTCTCTCTTTATACTCTCCTCTCATGAGTTTCTCTGCAGTCTCTCTTTATACTCTCCTCTCATGAGTTTCTCTGCAGTCTCTCTTTATACTCTCCTCTCATGAGTCTCTCTGTAGTCTCTCTTTATACTCTCCTCTCATGAGTCTCTCTGCAGTCTCTCTTCATACTTTCCCCTCATGAGTTTCTCTGCAGTCTCTCTTTATACTCTCCCCTCATGAGTTTCTCTGCAGTCTCTCTTTATACTCTCCCCTCATGAGTTTCTCTGCAGTCTCTCTTTATACTCTCCTCTCATGAGTTTCTCTGCAGTCTCTCTTTATACTCTCCCCTCATGAGTTTCTCTGCAGTCTCTCTTTATGCTCTCCTCTCATGAGTTTCTCTGCAGTCTCTCTTTATACTCTCCCCTCATGAGTTTCTCTGCAGTCTCTCTTTATACTCTCCTCTCATGAGTTTCTCTGCAGTCTCTCTTTATACTCTCCCCTCATGAGTTTCTCTGTAGTCTCTCTTTATACTCTCCTCTCATGAGTTTCTCTGCAGTCTCTCTTTATACTCTCCCCTCATGAGTTTCTCTGCAGTCTCTCTTTATACTCTCCTCTCATGAGTTTCTCTGCAGTCTCTCTTTATACTCTCCCCTCATGAGTTTCTCTGCAGTCTCTCTTTATACTCTCCTCTCATGAGTTTCTCTGCAGTCTCTCTTTATACTCTCCTCTCATGAGTTTCTCTGCAGTCTCTCTTTATACTCTCCCCTCATGAGTTTCTCTGCAGTCTCTCTTTATACTCTCCTCTCATGAGTTTCTCTGCAGTCTCTCTTTATACTCTCCCCTCATGAGTTTCTCTGTAGTCTCTCTTTATACTCTCCCCTCATGAGTTTCTCTGTAGTCTCTCTTTATACTCTCCCCTCATGAGTTTCTCTGTAGTCTTTCTTTATACTCTCCCCTCATGAGTTTCTCTGCAGTCTCTCTTTATACTCTCCTCTCATGAGTTTCTCTGCAGTCTCTCTTTATACTCTCCCCTCATGAGTTTCTCTGCAGTCTCTCTTTATACTCTCCTCTCATGAGTTTCTCTGCAGTCTCTCTTTATACTCTCCTCTCATGAGTTTCTCTGCAGTCTCTCTTTATACTCTCCTCTCATGAGTTTCTCTGCAGTCTCTCTTTATACTCTCCTCTCATGAGTTTCTCTGCAGTCTCTCTTTATACTCTCCTCTCATGAGTTTCTCTGTAGTCTCTCTTTATACTCTCCCCTCATGAGTTTCTCTGTAGTCTCTCTTTATACTCTCCTCTCATGAGTTTCTCTGCAGTCTCTCTTTATACTCTCCTCTCATGAGTTTCTCTGCAGTCTCTCTTTATACTCTCCTCTCATGAGTTTCTCTGCAGTCTCTCTTTATACTCTCCCCTCATGAGTTTCTCTGCAGTCTCTCTTTATACTCTCCTCTCATGAGTTTCTCTGCAGTCTCTCTTTATACTCTCCCCTCATGAGTTTCTCTGTAGTCTCTCTTTATACTCTCCCCTCATGAGTTTCTCTGTAGTCTCTCTTTATACTCTCCCCTCATGAGTTTCTCTGTAGTCTCTCTTTATACTCTCCCCTCATGAGTTTCTCTGCAGTCTCTCTTTATACTCTCCTCTCATGAGTTTCTCTGCAGTCTCTCTTTATACTCTCCTCTCATGAGTTTCTCTGTAGTCTCTCTTTATACTCTCCCCTCATGAGTTTCTCTGTAGTCTCTCTTTATACTCTCCCCTCATGAGTTTCTCTGTAGTCTCTCTTTATACTCTCCCCTCATGAGTTTCTCTGCAGTCTCTTCCTGCACTCTCTTGTCTGCTCCTCTAGCACAGAGCTCCTCCTCCTGCTGCTCCTCTTCCTTTCTGGAACTCCTCAGTCTCCTATGCTGGGCCTTCTGGACATGCTCAGTACAATCTGTCAAATTATTCATTAGTAAAAATATTTATTCTACAAATATAACCGGACAGATAACAGTAACAAACTACAGTTACAGCATACGCATTGTATAGCAGAGTACAGGTTACACAGACTACAGTCATTTATCCCAGCCATGTTCACCCCTCTTACACTATGACAACTACTGGGTAGTTCTGGGCAAAATGGTTTTGAAAGACTCTCCTGTTTGTAGAGGATCTGTCACTAGTTTATTAATTCCCTATCTCTTAACTAATCTAATAGGCAATATGATCCTGATAACTGCAGTGTAATTTTTTTTCTAAAACGTTCATTATTTGCAAAGTTATGAGCATTTTTCTAAATATGCTAATTTGGCTTAAGTTGCCAAATCACAGGTTACTCTTTCATTTCACTCTGGACTGAGTAATGTTTTCTGTATGACGCTATCCAATCAGCATACAGCTTCTCCCCCTTCCCTGCCCAGCAACACTGCCTGATCATATAGTATACAGATCCATTCCCAACTGTGTTTTCAACTGGTGATACCTCCGGTTGTTTCACAGCTAGAACTACGAGATTGGAATCTCACCTTTCATATGCCAGCAGAACCACTGTTCTAGGTGGTCGAAAGCCGGAGATATGGCTATTTGAAGTGATTCCCTTCCCTCCAGCCTCAGTCTCTCACACTGTGTGAAGCAGCTTCATGCTGATAGGACAGCGTCAGAGGCTGTGGCGTAGCTCCACCTCAGCAGAATCGCTGCTGTTGGCACCCACATGTCTAGTACAGCCTCATTTGCATATTTAGAAAAAAAGCTCATAACTTTTAAAATAATAAATTAAAATTTAGCACCATGAATGTGACAGCTCCTATTAGATTAGTTAGGAGATAGGGCATTACTAAACTAGTGACCGAGCCTCTTTAAAGTCCCAGAAAGGATGGAGCGTGTCCTTTCAGCTTTATTGATGAAGCAATAAGATCATTTCAAAGCCATTTGGCTATATTCGTAGTACACGAGACAAGAAGTAATGTGGTGGGCACCTCTACCTGTTGCCTTTTTTATTATTTCAAAGTTCAGGGAAAAGGGACCATGAATTACTATAGCCAAAGGCAGTAGTGGTTGAGTGAGCTGGTTACCGGCTTCTGGATACGTGGCATCAGTTTCTGACATCTGTCCTGGTTAATTGATCTGAAGCAGAATTAATGTGATCGCAGGTTCAGTAAATGGCAAAAGAGGCAATGTGTGTTGTTTTTTTTGCTGAATCATTTAGCAATGGGCAGAATGTGTATTTAGGGAAAAGTCCGTCATCAGTATAAAAAAAAATTAAGAGAATTGCAATGTTTACATGGGATATTCAGAAATTTCCATTTACTATTATTGCACATCTGACTTTTGCGGTAAAATAGACTTGGGCTACACCTAGACCTTTTTATCTCACTACAAAAAATTGCTGTGATATTGATGTCCATAGGAATGCATTTAGTAGCTTAAAAAAACTGTCCAAAATCGGTCTTGTCAAGCAATTTGCTAGTAATTTACCATATTTTTATTGTTATTTGCTACATGCTGGCATTACAGAACGATTTTAGACCTTTCCCGTCGCTCCACCGGCGATTTACGTCGGGAAAAACGTTTAAAGGGGCCCGCTCAGAAGCCGAGCAGGCTCCATAGCCGCCGGGTCTCTGCTGTGTTACACAGCAGGGACCCAGCGGCAATGCTTGCGATCAGAGACATTTCTGATCGCAAGATTTAACCCCGCAGATGCCTGTGTCTGATGTGACCACCGGCATCTGAGGTTTTTTTTGCTTTTACTTTCAGTTTGCTGCCGGTCACCGGCCCCCGCACGTGTACTCTTATAGCAGCTGGGAGCCTTGTGAACGCTCCCAACCTGTGATATTGCACTCTATGGCATAAGCGATCTAATGATCGCAGGTTCAATCCCCCCGCAGGGGGCTAAAAAAAATTAAAAAAGTTTTTCAAAATATAAAAAAAACAAAACAATATAAAAATTCATTAGAGAGAAAGTACTATGCACACCAGAATGGAAATTATTTTCCAAATAAATAATTTATTTCTAGCCAGTGATAGTGCGACGTTTCGGTCAATACCGTGACCTTCCTCAGGCACTTTGTCAATGCTGGATCCTGTATAGATGGCGGCTAACCGCTATAGGAGCGCATCAGCCTTTACGGCCCAAAAATCGCAGCTCTGGGGAAAAAAAACAACATACTTACCCAGAACGCCCTCCTCCTTCCTGCAGTCCGGCCTTCTTGGATGACGTTTCATCCCATGTGACCCTTGCAGCCAATCGTAGGCTGCAGTGTCACATGTCCTGCAATGTCATCGTAGGAGGCCGGACTACGCGCAGAGAAGAGGGGCAAAATACAGAAAAAAAAATTTCAAGCACTGCTTTCAGCAGCGGAAATTTCATCCGAAAAACCGCACCTCTGTGTGATGCGATTTTTCAGACAGAAGGTGCTGCGGGTTCCAGGTCGGATACGCTGCACAGTTTTTACGCAGCTTAGGTGCGTCATAGGTCATAGGTGACCTGTGGGAACACGGCCTTAGGCTAAGCTCATATGTAGCAGATTTGTTGCAGAAATTTCTGACTGATAGGGTGTGTTCACACAGGGCGGATACGCACCATAAAAGCGCGCAGTGTATCCACCATGTGCGCTGCAGGGAATTCCGGCCGAAAAACTGCACCAAATTCTGGTGCAGTTTTTTGGGCCGAAAACTGGACAAAAAATGGATTCCTACCATGGCGATGCGTCCCTCCAACGTCCTGACCTTCTTCAGCTCTGGGATGACGTTACATCCCATGTGACTGCTGCAGAGGCCGGCCTGGATGAAGAAACACAAAATTCTGGGTAAGTGTACATTTTTGCGATTTTTGCGGCTGAATCGCTGCTCTTCCGCCGCAAAAAGCGCAACATCTGTTATTTGTTGCGGGTTTTACCTCCTCATTGAATTCAATGGGGAAAACCTGCAACAAATAAGCAGCGCTTACACAAATACATTTGACATGCTACAGACTAAAAAACTGCAGGTCAATTTCAGTTTTTTTCCGCTCAGTATTTACGCAGCGTGTGGATGAGATTTGTTTAAATCTCATCCACTTTGTTGCTACTGTGTTACGCTGCGGACTTTCCGCAACTAAATCCGTTGCGGAAAATCCTCAGTATTTGCGCTACGTGTGAACTTACCCATAATCAGTTCCCTTCATCAGAATGTGGTTGCTTCAGCAGCAGGTGCATGGATTTCTGCAAGTTGCATTTAGATGACTGGAACTGATTTTCAGTTGCAGAAATTTCTGCAACAAATATGCCGTGTGTGAACTTAACCTAATAGCAGTTTATGTATCAGATGATCAAGTCTGAAATTAACACTAGGGAAAAATGTAACAATGTTTCTATGTCCGTTTCCCCCGCTCTCGGGACTATTAAAAAACGTGAGCAGAGTTTGGCAAAAAAGGGGCGTGGCCACCTGCAGCCCGTCACATTTACTATAATTTATGCCAGAACATAGCGTAAATTATAGTGGAAATCCACGCCAGCTCCTGGTTGGCATAGATTTTATTCAGTGTCGCATGAACTGACGATTACATCTTAATGCATCTATCCCTGGAACTGAATTAAACGAAAGCTTCACAGGAGATTTCTAGACTAGTACCACAATCACACCGCCGCTATCACCTGAGATAATAGGGATACAATATAGCTTTGGGACTAGAACCACAATGGCGCGTCTATTATTTCCATTGATTGTGTTAAATCCCAGTCATACTTAGAAAATGACATTGTAATCTATTAGTAAACTATTTAAGATCTGATGTAAGATATATATTAATTTGATAGGGACTATACGGTTTATAATTATCAGACTGTTAGTTCCCCCTAGTGGTTAACATTTAATATGCCACGACAAGCATACAATGCATGCAGACACCATACTGCTGACATGCTGCTGACATGCTGCTGACATACTGCTGACATACTGCTGACAGCTAGAAGGCGACTTGTGCTAGACATTACAACGCACTATAGTTTATTGCACAAATACCCAACATGCAGCCCTATATGCTGTTGTATGCTTCCCCTGGTAAGGACAGACGCAATACACAATGATGTCGAGTGGACATGAAGTCAGGTGATTGGACTGTGTCGGCCTGGGAGTGGACCAGTCCGGTCACCTGACCTTACGTCACTGCCTCAGATCAGGTGACCATACTGGTCCAATCTCGGGCTGGAACGCACCGACCGCACTCATACCACCGCTGCCGTTCTTTAGCCAAGTAGCGAATGACGCGGCGGCAGCGTGGTCTGAGTGAGGTCAGACCGGACCAAATGATCTTGCAGGCCTTATATGGCCCATGGGCCGGACGTTCCCCACCCCTGCTATAGATGCATGTGCAGGGGGGTGCAAAATTATACTATGGGTCAAGGCAGTGTTTTGTTTTCTAGTTAGGCTCAGTGCACATATAGTTTTTTTTGTGGCACGTTGGAGGAATATGTCAGGTGTATTCCCTGACTTATGCATCTGACAAATACCTCTGACGTATACACACAGTGGCATACGTTGGCCTTTGTAAAAAAAAAAAAAAAAGTATATCGCCCGGTATACGTTTTTTTAATGTGCCTCACTAAATAGAAAAGGATAGCAGACCACGCTCCTCAATACAGTGAAAAAACGGAAATGCGGACACATACCAGCCCAGCATATGTCAAATGAACACTTTTGGCATACGTTGCGTGCATAGGGTTCTATGGGCATGTTAAAGTATATATGTCAGGGAATACTCCCAGCGTATACCTTCAACGTGCCAAAAAACAAAAACAGATGTATACTGAGCCTTATGGTACAGGATCCATCGGGTTGTAGAGAACTGAATGAACTGCAAAGTTCTGCCACAGGGAGTTTAGGGAGAATGTATTGCTACATATTTATGTAGGTTTGTACAGAGAATAGGAAATGTGTTTTCTCTAGTCATCTGTTCAACTTCTGCTTTAAAAAGGTTACGCTCCATGTAAATGTGGCTCAATTGTTGTATAATTAAATGTTCAGCAATTCTATTTCAACTCCTCACCATTTTCAAGTTCTCTGCTTGCTGTTAGTGAATAGAAAAATTCTTTATTACATCCCGACACTGAAAATCTATATGGACCTAATACGTCTTGGAGCTGAGGGGTGAATACAATGGGGAAGATTTACTAAGCAAAATGCGTCAAAAAAAATTGTGGTGGCTAGGAGTCTTAAAATGCACCAAATTTACTAACGGTATGCCACCTTTTTTTGTTTTCAAAATAATTATGCGAAATATGCCAGCCATTAAGGTGGCGTAAGTAGGAAAAGAGTGTCAAAACTTCTAACAAGATATGCTAAATTTATCATTCTGTGTGAGCCATTGAGATAAATTTGGTGGAATTTCTTCCTGTCTGGTCTAGTTTTATCCTGCCCCAATGAATCAAGCCTAAGCAATCCTCTATGTGCTAAATACATTTGTTCAAATCTCATCCATTCTGCTGCTACTGTAATACGCTTTGGATATTCCGCAATGAAATACGTTGCGGAAAATCGGCATTATTTTTTCTGTGTGTGCCTCTATCCTTAAAGCGACCCTCCAGTCCCGCGACAACATTTTAAATATGGAGTAATATTACCTGGTGCCCACCAGTTGTACCCCACTGCCATGGATCCGCCGTTAGGGTCCCCTCTGTGTTGTCCCAAAAGCGCTTCAGCGACTTGCGGCCGAAATACGTTCCGTCCTTTAGGGACCGAACATGCTCGTGTGAATCCAGCCTAAGACGTCAATAATGATAATTAAAATTCATGTATACGGTCGCATTACGGCTCTGCTTTGTACTAAGTAGTAATAGGCCACCCACAGAGGTTCATGGGCATTACTGTACCTCTTCTCCCTTTTGTCTTTTTTGTCAGATTCCCTACAATTCATGCGTCAAAAAATAGATAATATAATCCTCATATGTCACCTGGCTGAGCTTGGTGTCACACTGAATCCCTGCCTAGTAGCCGGAGCCACGTGGGACTATGTGTCCTGCTGTTAAGTGTCCTGTACGTGGCTCTGGCACAGGCACGAGGCCATATGCTGTATGAGGAGATGACTATTTAAATAATTCAAAAATATATTCCGATTTTTCACCAAAAGTAATTTTAATTTGAAATACAGTAAATTCCTTTAAATCGGCCTCCCACCATCCAGGAACTTTTAGTATAACAATTATTTCCTGCATTATTAACTGCAAGATCAAGTCATGAAACCAGAAGAAGACGTAGCCGGTTATGTCTGCTCAGAGATTTCCTAACTCCAAAAGTGTATTTAACTAGTTATTTCTGTCTTTCTTCTTAACCACCTGATAATCCATAATATTCCATTAGCCAGCACCTCTTAGAACAAATTATGCCAGATTAAAGGAATTTTGACAAATTGATAAAATTCCACAGTAAATGTTTTGTAATTGTAAACTGTCTGTGTTTCTATTTCAGGTTATAGAAACGTTATCCAAACTCTCTCATACGCCCATCGCACTTTCATGTGGAATAAGGTATCACGGATTTTTACTCTGAATCGCAGATTGATATCGGTGCAATGCTGTTTTTATTTTTTTGTTGTGTTTGAACAGTGCATTGTCTGTAATTCTAGAAATACAGATACAGATGTAGCCATTTTTATCTTGACATTTAACGCATTAAATACTCAGTGTCGGGAAACTTTAACTTGACTTTTTCAATGGCTTTTGTTGTGTGATATCACGCTGAAGCAAGTCAAGATAAGCTTGGCTACATCTGTATTTTTTCAGACTTCATGCCTTTAGTTTCTGTGACATCAGGATTATTTTAGCGTTGTGCTGCATCATCTTGAACACAAAAGGATACAATGACTAAATCCTTCCAGAATTTTTTTTGTCAATGTGAATCCTAATTTATGTACAAAAAGTGTGGAAGATTTGCTATTGCTGTAAAATTGAGGCAATTGATTCTAGGCTCAGATTAACAATTTGCGGTATAAGATTTTATGTAAATGTGAATCGTGAATTCCCAATCAATGATGGGAGGCAGAAAAAACCTGCGGCGCTCCTTTTGAGCATTTTTTTATGGCTGTTTCTGCATTAGATACAATGGTCACGGGCAAAAAAACACTGCAGAGAATGCGGGGAAAAAAGCATCAAACCTAAGCCTTAGGGCCTGTTTACATCACCGTTCATTTCCGTTCCAGGGTTCCGTCGGAGGTTTCCTTCGGGTGAACCCCGCAACGGAAAGTGAAAGTGAAACCACAGCTTCCATTTCAGTCACCATTGATATCAATGGTGACGGAAACATCGCTAATGGTTTCCAATCGTCACCATTCCGGCAGTTTTCCGATGCAATCAATAGTGCAGTCGACTCCGCTATTGAGTCCGTTGGAAAACCGGAAACCTGACGGAATGGTGACGAACGGAAACCATTAGCGACGTTTCTGTCACCAGTGGTGACTGAAACGGAAGCTGTGGTTTCACTTTCACTTTCCGTTGCGGGGTTCACCCAACGGAAAACTCAGACGGAACCCTGGAACGGAAAGCGAACGGTGATGTCAACAGGCCCTTACATAGGTGTGTTTAGTACGCCAGAGCGAGAGCCGATCTTTGCAGCAGCTCTTTACTCAAAGAGGGGTCTTCCGAGTTCTGAAACCCTGTTAATAATGTCAATAGGATTGATGGGGCAACCCTTTAACTTCACCTACAGCTCATCCATTGTGGGCTCTGTCTACACAATCCTAACAGTGCTACACATCCCGAATCTCCCCTCCACCCCATCACATTGGGGTCCGTATTCACAATACCCAGAGTGCTGCAAATCTGTAGACCGAGGGAGGAAGAGGGCTCAGCGCCAAATAAAATGGTTGGCGCACGGTCCACTCCCCCCCCACCTCCTCACCCTATTTGCCACAATAGCAGATACACCACTAGTCCTTGGGGAAACCTAAAAAAATATACACCAATATTTGTAAGAAGTTGTAAAGCCTAAAACCTCCCGTCTGCAAGTAGTATATTCTCTATAAGGATACAGTCAATTCTAGCTTTACCTTCGTCACCTCGTTTCTTCCACTTCATTGTAAAATGTTGTTGCTGTTTGTGGTGTCTCTCTGATCCTGTTCACACCTTACATTACATTCTTTTATTCAATATCCCGGAGTACAACAGTGCTTAATATTATAACATGGGAAAGTCATAAATATTTCATAAAAGTTTAGTTTGCATTTATTATGCAGCACTACAAGAAAATCTTTGAATATTAATTATTGCAAAGATATGACAAAGGAGAAACATCCTCAAAGTCCATCCAGAGAAAATCCATTAGGAAGTCAAGTGCATATTCATTTAACCACTGATCACAATAATGAATTATTCACTCACCTCTCTTATGAACTGTAGACCGGTATCACCGTAATAATACATTTTACACTATAGCAGCGAGCGACGGGGTCCAAGAAGGAGATCCGTGAGTGATAATAAGGGTTAAATATGTTACCACACAAAAGTATAGAAATTGATACTTATTTAGTAATATTGTAATGCACAGTTCTTGCTAGATTTTATTGGCTGTATAAACTTAGTTGTATTATTTTCTGTTGGAATGCAATGGAGTACATTAGAACAGTTTTGAAACTTTTTGAAATCCGATCAAGACATTTATCGGCCATATCTCTATTTGGAAAAACTGGGTGACAATCAAAGTCATTGGAGCGCCAATAGGGCTGTGACCCAACGTACTTAGAGCCATGGACAGGGTATCTGCCTAGTATATTGCAGTTCTAGAGCAGGGGATGTCCCACTGTACGACTAGGAAGATTTGCTCTTTAGGATTCCTTGAAAGCCAAGTGACAACCCTTGTGGGAGCCATACAACTCAAGACCTTATATTTACAGGATATCTTGTATTTTAAGGGGGAAATGCTCCTGAAATGATTTTTAGAATAGATTTGTAGCATCAAGTGGAGACTACTTGCTATGGAAATTTGTAATAACGTCTCTTGTGTTCTTTTACTCAGGCCGTTTCCAACAGAGGAAAGTGTGCAGGATGAAGACATCTATAAAGCTTTGCCTGACTTAATTGAGTATGTATTAAATGCGTCTGTCTAGTCTGTCCATTTGTCTTATACATATATACACTGCAAGTATTAAAAGGGGGTTTCCTACTATAGTAAGTGATGGCATATCACTAGGATATGCCATCTTTTCCTCATCGGTGGAGGTCACTTGAGTGGAGCAGTGTGGCAGGTCCTCGCAATATTCCATAATATTCTTAGATGGCAATACCCCTTTAAACCCTTAAAGGGAACCTGTCAAGTTGAACATGGTCTCCTCTCTGCAGGCAGAATGTTATAAAGCAGGAGAACCTGAGCGGATTGATATGTAGTTTTGTGCAAAAAGATTCTTAATTTATTCATATACATCCCTCTTCATTGTGCGCTAAATTACCCAGTGGGCAGTCTTAACCATTGATTGACAACCTTCCCTCTATTATTGAGAATAAAGAAACAGCTGCCAATTACTTAGTAGGACCGCCCACTGGACTCTTAAGGCCAGAGTCAGCAGGGATTTATATTAATAACTTAGTTATCCTGAATATTTTCACACAAAACTATATATCAATGTGCTCAGCACCTCCTGATCTATAACATGATGTTCACGGACAGAGAAAGTAGGAAAAGTGGATCCAGCGCTCGGTATAGTGCCACTGTTAAAACAGGAAACTTCTTCCAAGATTTATTTTAGACCATTAAAAACAGTGAAAAAAGAGATATGTGGGTTTGTCCAGAGTACAATGAATGATTAGCAGTATACGCGGTGCCTACGCGTTTAGGACGCTCCCTGCGTCCTTAATCAAGCCATGATGTTCACAGATTAGACTGAGTGTTTGACTTGACAGATTCCCTTTAAAAATGCAGCCTAGTTTGGGACGTTAGGATGCAATTATTTTTCAGTTTTTTTCGTCTCCGTATTCCGAAAGCCATAACTTTAAAAAAAATTTCATCGAACGAGCTGTATGAGGGCTTGTTTTTGCAGAATAAGTTGTATTTTCTAATGGCACTATTTTGGGGTACTTATAAACTTGTATAATTTTTTAGGGGGATTGAAAAAGAAAACCCCAGCAAGTGCGCCATTGTTTTTTGGGTTTTGGTTTTTACGGCATTCTTTAAGCGATTTGTTAACTTTAATCTGCAGGTCCTTACAATTACGGCGACTCTAAATTTATATATATACATACTATTACGGCGCTGTGCGGGAAGGGGTTAAGGAACAGACATATTTTTCTCGTAAAAAAAGTGTCCCAAATGGACAAATTTGTTAACAGACAGACCCTTTACATACAGCCATGACTAAGGACGCAGTCAGCGTCAGAAACGCGTAGGCACCGCTCACACTGCCTTACCTATCCCTCCATTTGTACTTGGGAAATTACTCTTATTTCACCGCACTTGTTTTTTATCCTTTTGCCAATAAAACTTGGAAGAAGATTCCTATTTTAAACAGACCTAAAGAACTCAACGCTGGATCCATTTTTTTGTCTTTCTCCTAGACCCTTTACTTCTTAGGTTTTGTTCACGTCACCTTTTTGTTTACATTTAACGTGTAATCTCCCAATGTACTTCGCTGAATGTGACCATAGGGCTTCATTGTCAGACGGAGGCCAAAAGTTTTTAGCCTCCGTCTGGTAAGTTTACATCAGTATACCGCAAAATAAAAAGGTATGGAATAGCATAGTAGACCATACTATTACATCATGCAGATTTTTAGTAAAAAAACGTATATGTTAAAAGTATATTTGGTTTTTAACATGGTAGTCTATAGGCGACTGGAAACATTGTATGGCATCTGTCACAGGCATCTGTTAAACGGTTACGTTATGAGCTCTTTAATACGATTTCATAATGTGTCTGATAAACGGATGCCATTATAGACTATGGATAATTGATGTGTTTAACGTAGGCTGTGACAGATGCCTAACAGTGGCATCAGTCATCCATTGGCTATAATGTTATTCGTTTAACGTATATGTCATGAAAAGGGTAATGAAATTTCATGACGTTTTCGTATACCATTATAGCCTATGGGTGAGGCATGCCATTGTTAGGCAACTGTCACAGCCTACGTTTAAGACCTCATTCACATCTGCATTAGAGGCTCCGTTAGGGGCCTCCATTGCAGATCTGGCCGAGATTGTTGCAATATTGTTACCGGTAAAACCACGGATACCCCGACAGAAAGTTGATGGAACCCAATAAAAGTCAATGGGTTCCAACTGACCGCCGTTGTTGTCGGTGGTGCAATGGAACCGTCGCTTCCGGTTTTCCCTTGTTCTGCTCCTCTGACGGAGGAAGGGTAGCAGTATTTCTCAAAGTTTGTGACGGAGCAGAACAACGGAAATACCCGATACAGGTGTGAAACCAGCGTAACGTATAGGTCAGGAGGTTTTCCCGACGTATTCTTCCAACATAGGCCAAATAACCTGATGTGAACATAGCCTAAGCTGAACTCCTATAATTCAGTTGGAAAGTTAGTTCTTCCTTCATCAAATAACTGTAAAGTGTCTGGTGTAAAGATGACATTTTCCAGAATGCAAATGACCAGAACAAACTGCAGACATTCAGCCAGCAAGGAATCCTAAAAGATTTCAGCTCTGAATCCAGCAGTATTGTGAATGCAGCTCTGGACTAATATAACTCAGAATCAGTAAAAAATAAGTAATACAATATATTTGGTCAGTTACTGAACTTTTTATGTAGATCAACTCTATATTTAAACTGTAAAATACTGAAAACTGAAAATCAGAAACCATAAGTCTACGGCAGCCCAAAATGAATTCTAGAGTTATTACTGCCCATTGGTACGAACAAAGATGACTAAATGCACAGGGTACGGGAAATGTATTCTGTTTTAGTCCCTCTCCTCTGGTCTGTCTTGGTAACTGTCAAAACTCTCAGCTGTTTTTTCACTTCATAGAACGTGTTGGTATCTTGGATCACGTGTTGGTATCTTGGATCACATCTTAGATGCTGAGATATTTGACATTGGGGGTCAATAGCAATCAATGACTGAGTCCCAGTATAATTATTTTCTGTTTTGCAGTGAATCGGGGATGGAAGAAGATGATGAGTTGTATTATGACTGTGTGTACCGGGAAGATGAAGCAGATGAAGTGTATGAAGATCTTATGAAGGCTGAGGCTGCAGTTCCCAGTGTATGGACAGTAGGAGTAATGTATTAAGAAAGTGTCGGTCACCAGGACTATTAACTGGAAATACATACAGATGTTATACATTCACTGAACGCCCTATTTTGTGTGTGGATTTAAAATATATTCAGTACGTAAATGAATGTGCCATGCAACCACAACCTCTGCCGTCACTAAAGTGCCTGCTGGCAAATCAGACACATTAATAATAATAAAAATAATAGGTGTTTTTACTTAAATGATATGTAAACTTTATTTATCTTTTTTAATAGGTCAGTCGGTAAGTTTGTTGTAACTTTATAATTAGTCTTTATTAAAAATTTGTTTTGCTTTTTTAGATACAGCTGCTTTGTATCCTGTATACAGAGCTGCTGTATATAGATTTGGTTCCCGTCAGGTCCGCGGGAGTGACGGATTCAGGTTATTGTGAACGATACAGCTGCTCTGTATAGAGAATAGAGAGCAGCTGTATCTCAAAAAGTAATTTTTAAAAAAATATAGACTAATTATAAAATTGCACCAAACTCGCCGACTGACCTGTTTATTAAAAACAATAAAAATGCCCCTCAGAGGTGTACATAGCCTTTAAATTAGTTTGTCCTGGTGATATTGACTGTGTATTTTAGGGTTAAATGTAGTAATGTGGGATGTGTGCTATTATACCTATTCAGAAAATAATTATTGCTGTTGTCTGGAAGCCATAAATATACCATTTGGCTGATCGAAATGTGCTTGCTAACCTGAGAAAAGTCTATGATAATTGTCTGCAGTAAGGTCTGTCCGTGAAAAGTTATTTAATGTGTAGGATGAGCTTAAAGGAACACGGGCAAAATGTGTACAGTGTGTTAGGCCTAATGCAGGTCCAGAGGGGGGATTGGAGATGAAAAGAACACCACAGAGGGAACCGCTATCTCAGGCCCTGCACCAGGTGTAATACAGAGTTATCAGTCTTGTTCAAAGTTCCTTTAAGAGGCCAGGATCAGGCTTCAGTTTATAATGGAGCTACAATACAAAATTAAATATATGCCTTTAAACCAGACAGCAGAGCAAGAAAGACCAACAAGATAGTCCAAAAATCTTGATAAAAAAAAAAAGGAAGCACTGGTTACGGGGGAAAACAGCCCCCTCTGGTGGCATCAGTCACTGGCAGTGCTGACCTGGGTCTGCCATGTGCAATAGGAACAGAAGCATTGCCGATGCCGCTATTCACTACATACTTTGTAAGGCTCGTGGCTGCCATGACAACCCATCGGCACCCTAAAATCAAGTCGCGGAGACGCCGATGTGTTGACATAGGAGTCTAAACACTTAGATGCCCCAGTCGTTATTTACTGCACCATCTAAGGGTTGAACGGTCGTGATATATACAGCTGACACCTGCTACCTGAGCCCCCTCAGTGCAGTACATTTATGGCACTGTGTTCAAAGTACATCCATGGGGTGCGAGAACGGGTTAAGATGATTGTTAATCTGCATTTTTGTTGCTGATTTAGATATTATCTCTTTACAGAGAACTGCAGAGAGTGACATTCGGAGCTGTTGCCTTCTAGAAATAAAGCAGACAGAGGAGAAATATTCAGAGACCTTGGAATCTATAGAAAAGGTATGTGGCAGGATTATCTTTATACAAGACTTTTTGCAAAATTGCTCAAATTATTATTTTCAATCCGGTGGAACAATAAAAAAAATGGTTGCATAGTGCGCATATTCTTCTATATTTATTTCCTCTTTTACAGTTCTTCATGGATCCACTGAAAAAATTCTTACCTACAGCAGACTTGCAAAAAATATTTATAAATATTCCTGTAAGTAAATCAGATAAGCAAATATTTGCTTTATAATTGTCCCTATACACCAGTTGTTCTTTATACAGTAAGTACGTGACAGCATAGCATTTGTTTTGTGACTGGTCCAAGCAAATACATCTATCTATCTATCTATCTATCTATCTATCTATCTATCTATCTATCTATCTATCTATCTATCTATCTATCTATCTATCTATCATCTATCTATCTATCTATCTATCTATCTATCTATCTATCTATCTATCTATCTATCTATCTATCTATCTATCTATCTATCTATCTATCTATCTATCTATCTATCTATCTATTCTACAGTATCTATTCTACAGTATCTATCTATCTATCTATCTATCTATCTATCTATCTATCTATCTATCTATCTATCTATCTATCTATCTATCTATCTATCTATCTATCTATCTATCTATCTATCTATCTATCTATCTATCTATTCTACAGTATCTATTCTACAGTATCTATCTATCTATCTATCTATCTATCTATCTATCTATCTATCTATCTATCTATCTATCTATCTATCTATCTATCTATCTATCTATCTATCTATCTATCTATCTATCTATCTATCTATCTATCTATCTATTCTGTTTCTGTGTTCCTTTATCATGTTTGTCCTTACTTAATGATTAATATGCAATTGTAAGAGTGTATTTGCCTTCTAAGAGTAGCTTTTGCCATGATTTTTATAGCTGCAGTAATACTGCAGTGTTTTTTTTTTTTAAATTGTGGTTACGCTGCATTTGTGAAAGACGCAGCAAATGAGCATAAGAGTATGTTCACACGCAGTGTTTTCAGATGTGATTCGGGCGTTTTACACCTCCAATTACGCCTGAAAAAATGCCCCATATACGCCTACAAACATCTGCCCATTGCTTTCAATGGGAATTGCGATGTTCTGTTCCCAGGGGCCTTTATTTTACGCGTTGCTGTCAAAATACGGCACGTAAAATGACGGCTTGTCAAAAGAAGTGCAGGACACTTCTTGGGATGTTTTTGGAGGCGTCTTTCATTGACTCTATTCAAAACAGCTCCAAAAACGGCCGTAAAAAACGCAGTGAAAATCGCGAGTGGCTTAATAAACGTCTGAAAATCAGGAGCTGTTTTCCTTTGAAAACAGGTCCGTATTTTCAGACGTTTTTGACTCAGCATGTGAACATACCCGAACAGAAACTCTATATGCCTGAAAAGTGCAAGTCCCGCCTCCGTGTGCTTAACATATGAGGAGATCTTGGGTCTAATGATCTCCGTTCGCTGATTCCCACTCTCTATACACTTCAATGGAGAGGTATCCACACTTGCGTCTATTTCTCTGCAATAAAGTCTATGGGAGTTACGGAAAGATCCGATACCTGGACCCCCGTTATTCCGATTGGTTAGAGTCCCAAAGGTGGGGCCCGCACCTGTTAGGTATTTATGGAATATCCCGTAGATATGCCATAAATACCTAAAATGGTAATACACCTTTAATTTTAAATCTACAGTCCATACTGGGTAACTAGGTACAATACATATGCTCTAGGTAGTCTGTGAAATCTGTCTTGAAATTTGACTACGGAATATACACTGTCTAGATGACCTACTTTATTAGATCTGTCGGCTTCATAGATATTTCCCCTAGATAAACAAAACTTTATTGAGGACAGTTATTGTACCTAGAAATGGTCTAGAACATGCCTGGAATAGAAGACATAATGGGATAAATAAAGGAGGAGGATGTTTGGAGCAGTGGGGTCAGATGGAGACCTTAAAAAGGCTCTGTCACCAGATTATAAGTGCCCTATGTCCTACATAATCTGATCGGCGCTGTAATGTAGATAATAGCAGTGGTTTTTATTTTGAAAAACGATCATTTTTGAGCAAGTTATGAACAATTTTAGATTTATGCTAATTAGTTTTTTAATGACCAACTGGGCGTGTTTTTACTTTTTACCAACTGGGCGTTGTACAGAGGAGTGTATGACGCTGACCAATCAGTGACCAATCAGCGTCATACACTTCTCATTGTTCCAGCCCATTGTTTGTAAAGGATCTGCCAGGCACTTCTGTGTATACGCCCATGGGTAATCAGTCTGCACCTGGTTCTATGTCTCTGAGACTGACTCCATCTTCCACCACTCAGGATGGCAGGCTTAGGAGTGGGAGAGCCTATCGCAGCCTGGCCAGACGGAGCTAGCTCCCGCCCTCTGTCTATTTATACCTGCCTTTCCTGTTCCTCCTTTGTTTGTGAGTCTTCTCGTGTGGTTTCCTGGCCTTGCTGCAGCTCCTAGCTATTTGACCTTGCTTCATACTGACCCCGGCTTTCTGACTACTCTCCTGCTCTGCGTTTGGTACCTCGTACATTCCTGGTTTGACTCGGCTCGTTCACCTCTCTTGTTGCTCTCGGTGTTGCCGTGGGCAACTGCCCCATTTCCCTTTGCTTGTGTCCCCTTGTCCGTTTGTCTGTCGTGCACCTACTGAGCGTAGGGACCGTCGCCCAGTTGTACCCCGTCGCCTAAGGCGGGTCGTTGCAAGTAGGCAGGGACTGAGTGGTGGGTAGATTAGGGCTCACTGTCTGTTTCCCTACCCCCCTGTCATTACATTGTTACAGTGTGATTATGCAGTGGAAGAAGCTGATTGGTGTCATACACTTCTCTTCACAACGCCCACTTGGTCAAAAGTAAAAACACGCCCAGTTGGTCATTAAGAAACTAATTAGCGTAAAACTAAAATTGCTCATAACTCGTTTTTCAAAATAAAAACCACTGTTGTTATCTATATATCAGAAGGCAAATAAAGTTTTTCTATGGTTATCTGTAGGTGAGATGCGTGTATTCTCTGTGTTGTGTCCCTTCCTGCGTGCACAATGCAAAAAGCAGAGACTTGTAGTTCTAACTGAAATCAGTGGCATATTCATTAGATATGCTAACAATGTCTCTTTAGTTGGCGATTTGACCACTCTGGCCCCCACCAATGCCTTGATCACAGGGACCGTAATGCTCAGTAAAGCACAACTAAACTTATGCATTTTTTTTAAAACCAGCACTGTTGATCTAGGGTTGTGCCGCAATTCCAAGTAGTATACTATCAATGTTTAACATCGGAGAACCCCTTTTAGATGTTTGCATTATGCGCCATTCAGCCATAACATTAAAACCACTGACAGGTGAAGTAAATAAAATTAAGCATAGGGACAAGGGCCAAATTGTGATGGCTAGACGCCTGGGTCAGAGCGCCTCCAAAATGGCAGGTCTTGTGGGGTGTTACAGTATTCAGTGGTTAGTACCTGCCAAAATTAGTCCAAGGAAGAACAAACGGTGCACCTGCTACAGGGTTTTGGACGTCCAAGTCTCATTGATGCGGATGACAGGCTAGCCCATCTGTCCTACCTTATAGAAGAGCTACTGTAGTACAAACTGCTGAAAAAGTTAAAGCTGGCGATGAAAGAAAGGTGTCAGAACATACAGTGCCTCGCAGCTTGCTGTGTTTGGGGCTTCACAGCTGCAGACCGGTCAGAGTGCCCATGCTGACCCTGTCCACCACCAAAAGTGCCTACAATAAACACGTAAGCATCAGAACTGGACCATGGAGAACTGGAAGAAGATGGCCTGGTCTGAGTAATTACGCTCTCTTTTAAATCATGTTGACGGCCAGGTGCGGGAGCATGTGTGCCGCTTATCTAGGAAAGAGATGACACCAGGATGCAATTTGGGAAGAAGGCAAGCTGGCATAGGTACTGTGATTATCTGGGCAATGTTCTGCTGAGAATCCTTGTGTTCTGGCATTTATGTTAATATTACATTGACACGTACCACCTAAACATTGAAGTACACCCCTTCATGGCAATGGTATCCCCTAATGGCATGGCCACTTGTCACGACGTGGGTTTGGACCGACTGGGCCGTACCAATGTAGCGGTGTAGCAGCTGGCCAAACAGGGTACAAAGTCAATGTCTATAGTTCGGATAAGGTACCTGTGGCAATTCAGACAGTTGCGATGGTTTAGGCTCGGATGGAACTCTGGCAGCAGGCAGACAACAAGTGCGATGAAACACGGCGGGTGTAGTAGACGTCACAACACGACTCCAACACTGTACAGCACAGGAACACGGTAGCAGGGGATACAGGATACAGGTAGCAGGAACGGGAACACTGGAACTGGAAAACACTCAAGGGACCATTTGCAAAGATAGACACGGGTAGGTACAAACAACGCTCAATGTTATGTTATGGCTGAACATTGAATGTATTATTCGCTTATCTTCTAGCAGCTATGCTAAAAGCTTCTTAAAGGGGTTTTCCCATCAGAGACATTCATGACATATCCACAGGATATTTCATAAATGTCAGATACATAGGCCTATCTCTAGAATGGGGCCCCCTAAACCCCGTTCTACCTCTCTGTGTTGTGGCTGAATCACGTGATTTCCAACCATGAATTACGGAAACAGCTTATCTAAAATGCACACGTGTTATGGATGTGGGAAAGCAGCCTTATAGTTTCAAAGCTCATCATAGTTTTGTTTTACTCACAGGAACTAGTGAAAGTGCACAAGAGCCTAGTACTTGAAGTCAACGACTCAATCACACATAAGAGCAGCCAAAACTTATACCAGATCTTCTTAAAATACAAAGAGAGGTAATGTTTTATCCTTCTAAGTTATTTCAACAAAATTGATTGCCTTTTATGTTACTATGTTACACCATTATAGACAAACTGTTTATAACTGACAGGGTATTTTGGAGCTCCTCACAAGTGAATGGATGACTACAGCCAAGCCTAGATGCACAGCTAATGCGCCATTGACATCACGTCTATGCCGGGAAAGCTCTAGACGTACCCGCTAAACGTGTTCATAGTGCTCCATTAGCCTGACGGAGGCTGAAAGAGTGTCCTTTTCGCCTCTGGTGGGCTAATATATGTCGTATACTTTTTTTTGATGGCTGGGAAAGCGAAGTAGACTACGCTATTCCATCCTGAGGGATCCCGCAAAAAACCTATACCACACGTAATATGTTTTTTTTTAACATGGGAGCCTGTGTGTGACAAATGCCACTGCCTGAAAAGGTATTTTTGGACTTTGAATTTGTGCATCCTCGTGATTGAAATTGGATTGGGTGAGTGCTGTGGGCATCTCTCTTTTTTCTGTGACTGTATGGCATCCGTCACAAGTATTTTAAACGTATACGTCGGGGAGCTTCCAACTACGCAATCCCCGGCCGGAGCCCCTAATGTCACTGTCTGATGTGCCTCACAAGTGCTTCCTTTACAATCACTTGATTTCCAAAATTGAATTTAAATTTGTATCTGAGTAATCATGTATCACCTCTAAAGAGATCATAATAAGTATTGTACATTATGTGTATGAGACAAGCTTAAAGGATATTAGGCTTCTGGCAATTAACGGTTATTTATTTTATTATAAAAAGTTATACAATTTTCTGATGTACTTTGTGCATTAATTTCTCACAGTTTTCAAAATCTCTGCTTTCAGTCAATGTGAACCTTCCTTTTTGACATCCAGGGGATAAAAATCCGTCTTGGTCATGTGATGGACACACAGGGGCATGGCTCGTTACAGGATGCAGGTCTGATAACTACTGTAACTGCCATCAGTCTTGAACCCGTGTGTCCATTGCATGACCAGGATAGCTTTCTATCTACTGGAAATAAACAATAAAGGTTCCTATTAAATGCAGAGATATCGGAAGCAGAGATATCGGAAAACTGTGAAGAATTGATTCACAAAGTATATTACACAGTTGTATAACTTAATTACACAATGAATGAGTCTAATTTGCTGTATTGTAATACCCTTTAAAAGCATGGTTTAGTTCAAAATAGTAAATGTATTATTTTATCACTTAGTTATTATTACATATTAGCAGTACCTATTTATTATATATTTTTTATGTAATCACATGAGCCCTTTGCACAGTTCTTTATGTTTTCCTTTCAAATTAGACTTCTCATCTATGGAGAATACTGCAGTCTGGTGGAGTTAGCCATATCGACCCTGGATAGCATATCCAAAACCAGGGAAGACTTGCGATTAAAGCTGGAGGTGAGTACACAGTATTTGCAAGTTAATTAGTATAATGTTAACATATTCTGCCAAATTACCGATTGAGTCTGGTTTCCCATTTAATCATTTATTAGGAAGGCCTTCTAAATTATTATTTTATCCTGCATCCTCTCGGCTAGACAACACCCAGAATAGTTTTGGCCATTGACTAGTAGCGGATGAAGCGTGTGACATGCTGGCATATCTTTCTCCTGTGGTAACTGGCATACTACCCATCATCCCACAGCAGTGTGGAATGAGACGTTGGCTACCAGTCTCCAAATGAGTAGCATTGAAGTGGGCACGGTAACAGAGCAGCAGGAATCTGTATTTACACCACTTCTATATTGGTACTATAAGGAAAAAGTGAGAAAAATCCAAATGTCCAGTTCAAATTATGATATAAAACATTACAACATGGTCATTTGCGCTAGTTTTAAAAATTCAGCTTGACGGGAGCAACACTGAAGGCGAGAGAGGAACACAAAAGAGGCAAAAGAGAAGAAAGAAAGAGGTTATCTGAGTGCATGAGGTGACAGAGCAGCCACTGGTCATTTGAATGAGCAACCATGTAATATACAGTTGTGCAGAGACCGTCAGAGAAGGAGCCACTTTTTGCAGGGCTCTATACCCTGGCTAATAGCAGGTGACACTCCATGACATTTATATACAAATGGGATTTTAATTGGAAAATCAATTGTTCTTTTAAAACAGGAATGTTCAAAACGAGCCAATAATGGGAAGTTCACCCTCCGAGACCTTCTTGTTGTTCCCATGCAGAGGGTTCTGAAATATCATTTGCTGCTCCAGGTAAGCACTTAATGCATAAGACCGTTTACATTCCCTACGTATACGGCAAGTGTATGACCTGGATATATGCAACTGTACACTTTTTTTTGCAGGATTTACATTGAAAAGCTTAGTCGACTATGATTTTCAATTTAGTTACGGTGCCAATGCATACCACTCTGGCATATGCCAATATGCCAGTATGACACTATACTTTGGTATACATAGACTCCATAGAGGTTTATGTATACATTCAGCATATACGTTAGAGGCATTTTCTACCATATATGCCTAACGTGTGAACAGACCCCCAACTGTTGTAGGTTAATCAAAATAATGCAAATTACTTAAAGGGGTTTTCCAGGTTCTGACAACTGATGACCTATCCACCGGGCTGTAATTTCTTTATTATTCAAAGTGGCTGGTTGCAGAACATCTGTTTAGCTCCATCAATCCCTTTATAAGGGACAATTGTGCCAAGCGACACGGTACACCATAGCAGGCTCCCGCCCGGCAATGTACGAACTGAAATGTGCGCAAAACAACCAATCACCTGCAGAATATATAAAGGGGCAGCATCTAGGGGGACAGTGAAGAACCACTACTCTCTAAATTAATGCCGGTATTTCTAGAAGTATTGTCGGGTGTAAGAGGTCCACCAAAAATCCGAAAAAAACTGTAATAAAGCCCATAGTGTATTGATAAGGAACAGATCGTTTATTAGAAATCCTCCGAATAAAAAGAAATTATGCCGTATGCCCAGTCAGTAACAGCTATTTATGGCAGGACATAAACAATTTTATCTTGAATGAATTTGAGGCCCTTATTCTACTTTCTATAACTTTGGGTTATATCCCAAAATGACTCAATCTAGAAAAGTAGACTTCCCTCCCTCCCAAAAGAAAGTAATAAAAAATAAATCCCTAAAAGAACCCTAAATTTTAGCCTCTCCTATATATACAGCGAAGCTGCTTCCCTAAAAAAAAGAAAGAGGTGTACAGAAAAATCCTAAATAAATCCTGCATTCTAACTTATAATTCACACAAAAATAAAAAATTAGTAATGTGCGACGGTATGATAAATTTCAAAACAGGGACTTATGCATAGACCAGGGTTGGAAGGACAAGCGGAACAATAATATCTTGACTCACTTCACTGTCCTCATTTGCTGCAGACCCAGCACCTTTTTTGGGGTATTTTTGGTTCGGTGTTGAAGGAATGGGGTGTAAAAAATGTTTTTCAACAAGTCGGCGTACATCCTCTGACTCATGGACTACTCTCTGGTCTGCAGATTGAAATAGGAGATCTTCAATCACTTTCTCCTGAAATTCAAAGAATGTCGCCCTGCCCGCTGATTTTTTTGTACAGGACAAATGCATTGTGCATTGCAACCTGGATGAGGTATATTGCCACTTTCTTATACCATGTTCTGGTTTTCCTTTTAACCAGATAAAGGTTGGAACATCTGGTCGCACAAATCTACCCCCCCCCCCATGAATTTGTTATAGCCGATGACACACACAGGCTTTTGTCTATCTGCAGAGGCCCCACGTTCTCTAACAGTTGCTGTTGCACGTGTATGGATAGTGCTGATCATGTAGACGTCCTTGCGGTCACAAAATTTTAAAGCCAGCATCTTCTCAATTTGAAAAGTGCATGACTCCCCCTTTGGTACTTTTTTATTTACAAGTTGACGTGGGAAACCTTTGCGATTCCTGCGTATTGTGCCACAGGCTCCGGTGTTGGCACTATGAAGGGCGCTAAACAATGGCACACTGGTAAAAAACTGTCAGTGTATACATGATACCCCTTGTATAGGAAAGGGGCTATTAAATCCCACACGATCTTACTAGTGGTACCAATATTTGGAGGGCCCCTTGGTGGATTAAATTCACTGTCTTTACCCTCGTAGATCTTAAACACGCACATGTAGCCAGTAGTGCATTCACATAACTTGTAGATCTTTACCCCGTACTTTGTGCTTTTTGAGGGTATGAATTGGCGGAATGAGAGACGCCCTTTGAAATTCATTAGCGATTCATCCACTGCTCAATTTTGTTATGGGGTATATGCTCTTAAAAAGGAAGAATTAAGAAAATTTAGCAAAGGCCTTAATTTACACAGCCGGTCACGGCTTCTGTCGCTGGAAGGGGGTGCCTGTAGGTTGTCACTAAAGTGGAGAAATCGCATAAGTATTTCATACCTGCTGCGTGACATAATGCCAGAAAAAATGGGGGTGGCATGTATAGGGCTTGATGCAAAATATGACCTAATAGAGTTTTTTTTTTTTATAATTCCCATGTTAAGGGTGAGGCCCAGAATTTTTTAAATTTCCATTTCATTTGTGGGATTCCACAACCTGGCATAAAGAGACGAAGGCTTATTTGCAATGTACTGCCTGGCATACACATTTGTTTCCTACACAAAATGTTCCAAAACTTGATCCGTAATAAAAAATGTAAAATAATTTAGTGGTGAAAAATTACTGACATTGGGATTTATGCCAGGAATAGCAATAAATAAATTTATGGTGGGAGTAAATAAACTTGTGGGTTCCCACACTAAATCGGTTTGGGGTTTGGGTTGTACAATTTCAGGGGCTGCACTTTGAACGGACGTTGTGGCAACTGCGCCGTCTCCCATATCACTGGTGCTGGGTCTCATATCCATAGAATCCCTTGAAGCGACACTTTTGCTGTCGCTTTCAAGTAAAAGGTCAACTGCAGATGCTGAATCAGTATCAGAACATAGCATCTGATTGGCTTCCTCAACACTGTATCTTCTGGCAGCCATAATGATTATACAGTCTAAACTGCAACTAATAAATGTAAAGAGCGCTTTCAAATTTTTTTTATCAACGAAGAACTCTAAGGGTATGTTCACACGGCCTATTTTCGGGCCGTAAACGCCCGAAAAACGGCTGAAAAATCGGAAGCAGGACGCCTCCAAACATCTGCCCATTGATTTCAATTGGAAAAACGTCGTTCTGTTCCGACGGGCCGCTTTTTTACGCCGCAAAAATCGTGAGTGGCTTAAAAAACGTCTGAAAATCAGGAGCAGTTTTTCCTTGAAAACAGCTCCGTATTTTCAGACGTTTTTGAGTTTGCGTGTGAACATACCCTTAGGGCCTTATTCACATGAACGTATATTACATCTGTGATATGTGCGTGAAAATCACGTGCGTCGCACGGACCTATGTTAGGCTATGGGGACGTTCAGACTGTCAGTGATTTTCACGCAGCGTGTATCCGCTGCGTAAAACTCACTACACGTCTGATACTTGCCCGTGTTTCGCGCAGCACGCACCCATTGAAGTCAATGGGTGCGTGCAAATCGCGCACGGCACACGGAAGCACTTCTGGGTGACGCGCGTGATTTTCGCTACAGTTGTTTAAGAAATGAAGGGAAACATAAAAGCCCCTCCTTCTTAACTGTTTCGTAACATAAAAAAAGAATGTCATAATGATGGCGGCTGCGTGAAAATCACGCAGCCACGCACCATATACATATGCCACACTGAACTTTTGCACGCGCAAAATGCCGCGTTTTTTGCGCTTGCAAAATGCACACGCTCGTGTGAATCCGGCCTTAAGGAATTAAACTTTTTTTCAGGTTTTTGGTTTTGTTTTTACTTGTTTTTAAAAGATTTTTTTAAGTTTTTTTTTCGTTTTTTTAAATCAGACCTAAACACTACGCCTAACACAAACAATAAACCTAAGCCCAGACCAGAACTATACGCTGTCTAACAGCGTACCCTAAACTGAATATATTTTACAGTATGATTACCAAGTGTATACAGTAAATATACTTATATTTTTATATATATACACTAACACTTGTATCTGTTTCTCTCCACAGCTAGAACAGAGTGAGGAGAAACAGATACATGTTTTTATTTTACTGTAGTTATCACTATGATTGGATCTCATAGTGAACACCAAGGTCAGGGACCAATGCTATTGGCTCCTGATCACTGCTCTAGGAACAGAGCTGGTAGCAACAGCTCGTTCTTAGAGCAGGAGCTGTCATTTAGACAGTCCCCGCCGGCTGTGTATACAGTAACAGCATGTGACCGCTTTGATTGGCTGTCACAGCGGTCACATAATGTTAGGAGGAAATCGACCGATCCTGATAGCTGCACTAAGAACCGGACCTGATAATTACAGCTGGTTTTTAGCGCAGACTTCACCAGGGTGCCACTAAACCCCCTCTACTACAGCGATGCCAAAAGACGTCGCTGTAGACTGAGTACCTGCACCGCCTGCAGTCAAAAGATGGTGGGTGGTCGTTAAGGGGTTAAGCAATTTTCTAAATAGTCTTCATAAAAAAGTATTCTACCATTTTGCAGCTGTAGTCTGTATAACTCCTTCAGCTGGTTGTCCTGCTGTTTATTATACAGATCCGACAGAACACTTTTCCAGTCAGGGGCTGATATAATCTGCTCTCTCTGCTTTTCCCCTCCCTTCTCTCAGTGTTAGGGATAGCAGCAGGGGGAAGATGTACATGACAGATAAGAGTGTGGAGAGGGGGGAAAGCATTTAAGTTAAAGGGCAGATCACACAGGCTGCCAGTATCAGACAGAAGATAGGGAGGAAAGCACAAAGTGGGAGGACAAATCACACAGGTTGTGTATGAGTATAGAGAGAAATGAGAGCACCCACGCAGACTGCACAGGAGGCTCACATACTCCATAGAATTAGTGTCTGTCAGCACAAGGTAGAAAAGATCCCTCATGGGCTGTAGAAGGGGAAGCACTACAGGAACGAAGCTGCGTTGATACATAAAGAGTTAGTGAAGGCAGCAGCATCCTGGACACAGAACTTGCCATCATCGTGTATTATTTAGAGGGATGTGCCCAAAATGCATATCAGGGGGTCTGAAAATAAATAAAGCAATGAAGATTGCTCCCTACAACGTAGTGCCATTTTTTTTTTTTTAGCTCCAGATAGCCACTTATATATGTAAAAATATTTTTTTCCATGTCAAGGGTGTCCATAGCCTTTAAACCCCTTTGGAACCTCTCTTAGATTACTGCTACTGGATATCTAATACAGCATTGTAAGCAAAGAGCCATTGATGTGAATGGCCCTTTGCGTTTTCAGAAACAGAAATCTCTAAGCAATGCCAAGCGGGTTTTAGCTCTAGAAAGAGTCCTTATAGTCTGGAAATCAATGGTGTACCGAGATCACAGACTTTAATAATGTGCGCTACTGACATTTATTCATGACATATCAGAAAATTTAGATTTTCCCTTTACGCACCGTCCTTTCAAGTTGTGTAAACACCAAATTGTGTAATTTGTACATTACAGGATTCTTACCATCATATACACCAATTTACATGCACCACATGCATTATACATTTAATAGTAATGTATTATTAAGCGGTAATGTATAAATCACATTCTATTGTTTTCCCTGCAGTAATGAATTCTTAAGGATGCAGCTAATTTGGGCCTTGAGGAAAAGCACTGCTTTCCGAGAGCCATAACTTCAGGGCTTGTTTTATGCGGGACGAGTTGTTCTTTTTACTGGCACCATTTTGAAGTACATAAAATGTATTGAAGAACTTGTATTCATTTTTTGAGGGCGATAGCACTTCCGCAATTGATTTGGGGGTTTTGTTTTTACGACGTTAATTTTGCGGTATTAATGACATGTTAACTTTATTCTGCTGGTCGTTATGATTACGGTGATTTCAAATTTATAACTTTTTTTTATGTTTTACGGCTTTTGGCCAAATAAAAATGCTTTAAAAAAAATGAATTGTTTTTGTTTCAACACATTCTGAGAGCCATAACTTTTTTTTTTTTTCAACCTTTGACAGGGCTTCTTGAGGGCTTGGTTTTTTTGCGGGATGACTTGTAGTTTTCATTGATATGATTTTGGGTTTGTAAGACTTATTGATCAACTTTTAACCTTTTTTTGGGAAGTGGGGTTAACAAAAGTATCCAGTGGGCGGTACTTCTCAGTGATTGACAGCTATTTCTATATTCACACTCACACTGGGAATACTGTCAATGAATTTTGAGACCGCTTACTGGACTCTTTAGCCCACAGTGAGCAGGGATGAATAAATTACACTTATCCTAAATGTTTTTGCACAAATCTTAATATCAATCTGCTCAGCTCCCCCTGCTCTATAACATACTGCCTGCAGATAGGACCGCTTGTTTAGTGTGACAGTTCCCTTAAATTTAGCCAACAAAAAATATAATTTGGCTCCTACATTTTTGGACTAGTAAAGTAATTTATTTATTTATTTTTAGCCCTGTGTGCTATCCCATTACTTTTACTTCACTATGTGCATCACTATTGTAATGTCATATCACTATGTGTATTATCCTTGCTGTGATTTCACTGTGTTGATTACTGTTTTGCTGTGACATCACTTTTTTGCACTAAAGGGGTATTCCCATCTTAAACATTAATGATATATCCACAGGATATGCCATAAATTCCTGGTTGCAGCCACTGGCATAGCACCACTTTGGCTTAACTATCATAAATATAGGGCCACTGAGGCTGGCAAACAAAAATCACTGCTGTAACTGTAACAGATACTTGGCTGATATAATCTTACGGAAGCAAGGTTGCACAAGTTTATAAGTTGTCTGAGTTTAAAACTTGGATTGATACAGGTGTGTCATTCCTAACCTTTTCTCTCATCGCAATATATCCTAAAATGTAAGGTTCGAGATGACCAGCTATATAAAAAAAAAAATGATTTTGCGATACTCTGTCACAAGATGTCTTTGCTTTAGGTCTCTATGTGTGGCCAACCAGTGGTTGTGATGTGGATTGCAGTCTTTTGCTAGCATATCACGATATTGCATTGGATTTGTTTCACGACAAATTGGAGTCCTTAACCAAATTCATTCAAAGGTAAGGATGGACACCTCTGTACATAGGAGCAACTTATCAATTTCTATACACCGGTATTATGGTGTAAACAAGAGGCAAATTATGTTGCATGCCCGACAATTTTACTTTCATTTATGCCAGAAACTGGTGTAAATTATAGTTTAAATCAGCTGGCAAAGATTTCCCTTTCTGGAGCACAGGCTGTCAGAGATTCCCCTAATTTACCTCTTTATAAATTTGGTGCATTTTACTTCTGCGCTCTTTATATTAAGACTGATGAATGAAACAAATACCCCACCAGAGTGTTTTGTTATTTTTTTTTGCATTAAATTACTTTACTATTTTTGTTACTTTGGATTCATGGTAGAAGATTTTTAATTTGAGAGATGAGGAAATTGAAGCCGGGTTTAGATTAAATATTACATTTCAACTTGCAGCCTGTGAGACGTGGGCATCCTTCAGGTAAGCATTTAATTAGGGCAGGAAGATGTAGCGCATGGTACATTTGATGGCTGTTTGGAGGCTGATTAGAAGCAGAAGAGATCTATAAGTCTTGCCGTGTCTCTGACCCGCTGCTGATGCTGGAGAACTGTCACTTTGACAAACAAGTGCTGCTTTAGCCCACAGAACAAACTGCACTCGGAGGAGACTTATTTATTTCTCCTTTTTGCATTCTCAAATTATACCGGTTTTAGTATTTGCCGAGTAGCCTGAGAGGCTGAGATGGTATTAATGTATTCACGCCAGAACATTGTTCCCTATGAATTTGCCGTTTATTGTCCTGTGTTAACCAACTTTATTGTTTCTGTTATTGAACCATCCAGATTTCTAGAATTCCCTCTTTTAGGACAGTTAAGGGCTGTTGATGGCTCATGTATTTCTTTATAGCCTTTTGAATCTGTTATCGTCTACATCCGTCCTTACCACTCATTGCAACGACTCCCTAAAACATAATAAACCTATCCCTCATAATAGGAGAATTACTGAAGTATATTGCCACAAATTACAGGCCATTTTAACCCTTTCATAGTAAGGGCTTATTCAGACGAACCAGTGTAAGCTCAGACGTTTTTCACGTCCGAGTTGCACCCGTGCGTGACCCGTTTTCGTGAACCCCTCATAGACTTGAGTGTATTAAGGGGTCTGTAAAAACTGACAAAAATAGGACATGTCCTATTTTTTACGGGCCCTTCACACGGTCTGTCGAAACAACGGCCGTGTGAATAGCCCCATAGAAATACATGCAGCCATGTGACGGCCGTTAAAAAAAAAAACATCCTCACTCAGACTACATATATGTTCGTCTGCATAAACCCTAAAGCTTATATTCTGCTTTTGGCTGTTTACATCTGTGTCAGTGTCTCCGTCAGGAGCGTTCGTCACAAATCCGGTGAGTAATTCTGGACAAAATAGTGCAGCATTCTGCGCTATTTTGTCCGGTAAAACGACGGACCCCATGGTGGAACTTGTTAAAGTCAATACGTTCTATCGGACACCGTTGATGTAAGTTGTGCAACGGATCCGGCGCTACCAGTTTTACATTGTTCTGATGTGAACAGAGACTTAATTGCTTCAAAGGATTCAAAGGAATGTCTAATTTTATAAACATTTTGTTTTACTATTGTCTTTATAGCCTGTCACCCCAGCAATCCTCAGAACTGGGGTGACTAAGCTTCTAGGCACGTAGGTAAATGGGTGACCAGAAGACACAGTCGTAAAAAACATACTATGCAGAATGAGAAGAGGAGCAGTAGTACATTCCCTCGCTGCGGGAAAACTGTCACGTACTGAAAACATGTTTTCAGTATGGGACAATAGTTCCGCGGAGAGGCAGGGACTCCTAGCGTCATAGATAACGATGATGCTCGGAGCCCAGCTCCCTGCAGTGTGGTCAGTCCGGGAAATGCGGCCGACCTGCGGACCGTATATCACGGACTGAACACGCTCGTGTGAATCCGGCCTTTCAATGTATCAGGATAGGTAAATTGTATCAGGCTGGAGTCCAAAAAGAATTGCCTAGATTGTATTCAATTGTAGCAAACTAAATTGTTGTTTCCTAATTTCACTATTATCATTGTAACCATCAAAATTAAGATAATATAATTGCCAGAAATATATATTACAGCTTTTTATTTTTTTATTTGAATGTTCCATTTTGTTTTAGGAATTGGTTAAACACACTACTGATGAACAAGAAAAAAATAACCTACGTTTGTCACTGGACGCCATGAAGGTATGGGATTTGGCTTTGCCCTCTGTATATTGGTAAATACTTCTATAAGGGTCTTTACACACTTCAGTAATGCGTTTGATTCTGCTTGTTCGACTAGCGAGACACGGAGAATGGTTTATGCGGGGCAACACCCTTTTCAATTGCAAGGCCAGCCAGATACTGCATTTAGGCCGGGTTCCCACGTAGCGTAAACGCTGCAGAATTTCCGCTACGGAATTGTGTGCGGAAATTCCTCAGCATTTACAGTAGCAGCAAAGTGGGTGAGATTTAGTAAATCTCATGCCCACGCTGTGAAAAAAACGCAGCGTAAATGTTAGTAAATTTACCTGCGGTGCGGAATTAAATTCCGCAGCATGTTAATTTATGCTGCGTTTTCATTGATTTTCTTCTGCGGGTTTTTCCTATTGAATTCAATGGGGATGCAAAACCTGCAACAGAAAGGCATGTGTTAAACAAACATACCCGCAAACGCCCTCCTTCTTTGTGCAGTCTGGCCTCCTGGGATGACGTTGTATCCCGTGTGGCCGCTGCAGCCAATCACAGACTGCAGCATCACATGGCCTGAAATGTCACCCAGGGAGGCCGGAGTGGACGTCAGAGGACGGAGGGGCTAAGTATGTGTGCTTATCTACGCGGCAGCGATTTTTCCGACGGAAAGTCCTGCGGGTTCCAGGTTAGATATGCTGCGTGGTTTTTACACACAGTGTAATGGATCTGCCAGGCACTACGTCTGTGGAGACTCCCAGGGTTAATCAGTCGACACCTGAGGCCAGACCTCTTAGACTGACACCGGCTCCCACCAATCAGGGTGGCAGGCTCAGGAGTGGGAGAGCCTATCGCGGCCTGGTCAGTCAGAGTTAGCTCCGCCCCCTGTCCATTTATACCTGCAGTTTTCTCTTCCTCATTGCTTGTTATTCTTTTGGATTCCTGGCCCCACTGCTGCTTGCTCCAGCCTGCTTCTGCCGTGCTTCTGCCTTGCTGCAGTTCCCCTTGTCTTGCTTTGCTTTGCCCCTGGCTTGCTTCTGTCTCCGTGCCCGCTCGGGTTACTCACTTCGTCCTGGTCCTGACTGTTCGTTCGCCGCTCCGTTTCCTCGTGGCGTTCCGTGGCTACTGCCCCTTCCCTTGCGTGTTCCCTGTTTGTTTTCCTGTGCACTTAGACAGCGTAGGGACCGCCGCCCAGTTGTACCTCGTCGCCTAGGGCGGGTCGTTGCAAGTAGGCAGGGACAGGGCGGTGGGTAGATTAGGGCTCACTTTCCCTTCACCTCCTTCCTGCCATCACAGAATAACAAGCCCTTACCTAGTCTACCATTTCTCCTACGCTGTCGCTATCATGGACCCCCTTGAGACCCTGACCCAGCAGATGCAGGGCCTCTCCCTACAGGTCCAGGCCCTGGCCCAAGGGGTTGGGCGCACCACCTCACCTCTAGAACCCGACCTCAAGTTACCTGACCGGTTTTCAGGGGACCGTAAGACGTTTCTCTCCTTCCGGGAGAGTTGCAGACTATATTTCCGCCTTAAGCCCCACTCCTCAGGTTCCGAGAACCAGCGGGTGGGTATCATCATATCCCGACTCCAGGAAGGGCCCCAAGAGTGGGCCTTCTCCTTGGCTCCTGACGCCCCTGAACTTTCCTCTGTTGATCGTTTTTTCTCTGCCCTCGGACTCATTTACGACGAGACTGACAGGACTGCTTTAGCCGAGAGTCAGCTGGTGACCTTACGTCAGGGTAGGAGACCGGTTGAGGAATACTGTTCTGATTTTAGGAAGTGGTGCGTAGCTTCTCAGTGGAACGATCCGGCCCTAAGGTGCCAGTTTAGGTTAGGATTATCTGACGCCCTGAAGGATCTGCTGGTTAGTTACCCCTCGTCTGACTCCCTTGACCAGGTTATGGCCCTAGCAGTACGACTTGACCGACGTCTCAGGGAACGTCAGCTAGAACGCTTCAGTGTGCTCCCCTCTGACTTTTCTGCGATCCCCCCCGAGGTCCCGCCTCCTCGCCCCTCCACGGAGGACTCGGAGGTACCCATGCAACTCGGGGCCTCCATGTCCCCTCGACAACGTAGGGAGTTTCGCAGAATGAACGGTCTCTGCTTCTACTGTGGGGACGACAAGCATCTACTGAACACCTGTCCCAGGCGCAAGAATAAGAAGCCGGAAAACCTTCCGCGCCTAAGTGATCATCGGGGAGGTCACTTGGGCGCACAGGTATTTCCCGTTAATGTGAAACGCAATAAAATTTTGCTTCCCTTTCAGGTCTCGTTTGCTGGCCGGTCTGCCACGGGCAGTGCTTTCGTGGATTCTGGTTCATCTGCTAATATCATGTCTGTGGAATTTGCTATGTCTCTAAAGATGCCTTGTATTGATTTACCTTATCCTATCCCTGTAGTAGGTATCGACTCGACTCCCCTTGCTAATGGTTATTTTACTCAGCATACTCCTGTTTTTGAACTCCTTGTTGGCTCCATGCATTTGGAGCAGTGCTCTGTACTGGTGATGCAGGGATTATCGTCTGATCTGGTATTAGGTCTTCCCTGGTTGCAGTTGCATAATCCCACGTTTGATTGGAATACTGGGGATCTCACCAAATGGGGTAATGAATGTCTTACGTCATGTCTCTCTGTTAACTCTATTTCTCCCCGGGAGGAGGTAAACACGCTTCCTGAGTTTGTTCAGGACTTCGCCGATGTGTTTTCTAAGGAGGCCTCCGAGGTGTTGCCCCCCCATAGAGATTACGATTGCGCTATCGATTTGGTGCCTGGTGCCAAGCTTCCTAAGGGTAGGATATTTAATCTTTCATGTCCTGAACGTGAAGCCATGAGGGTGTATATCCAGGAATGCCTGGCCAAGGGTTTCATTCGCCCGTCGACTTCTCCTGTAGGTGCTGGCTTCTTCTTCGTGGGGAAGAAGGATGGTGGTCTTAGGCCGTGCATTGATTATCGTAACCTGAATAAGGTCACTGTAAGGAACCAGTACCCACTTCCTTTGATTCCGGATCTTTTTAATCAGGTTCAGGGAGCCCAATGGTTTTCTAAGTTCGATCTACGGGGGGCATATAACCTTATCCGCATCAAAGAGGGGGATGAGTGGAAAACTGCGTTCAACACACCCGAGGGTCATTTCGAATACCTGGTCATGCCCTTTGGGTTGTGTAACGCCCCTGCTGTCTTCCAGAATTTTATTAATGAAATCCTGAGAGAGTACCTGGGTAATTTTCTTGTTGTGTACCTTGATGACATACTGGTGTTTTCCAAGGACTGGTCCTCTCACGTGGAGCATGTCAGGAAGGTGCTCCAGGTCCTTCGGGAGAATAATCTGTTTGCTAAGACTGAAAAATGTGTCTTTGGGGTACAGGAGATACCATTTTTAGGGCAAATCCTCACTCCTCATGAATTCCGCATGGACCCTGCCAAGGTTCAAGCTGTGGCGGAATGGGTCCAACCTGCCTCCCTTAAGGCGTTACAGTGTTTTTTAGGGTTCGCCAACTATTACAGGAGATTTATTGCCAACTTCTCGGTCGTCGCTAAGCCTCTTACGGACCTTACCCGCAAGGGTGCTGATGTCCTCCATTGGCCCCCTGAGGCCGTCCAGGCCTTTGAGACTCTCAAGAAGTGCTTTATCTCGGCCCCCGTGCTGATTCAGCCCAACCAAGAGGAGCCATTTATTGTGGAGGTTGACGCTTCCGAGGTGGGAGTGGGGGCCGTCTTGTCCCAGGGTACCAGCTCCCTCACCCATCTCCGCCCCTGTGCTTACTTCTCTAGGAAGTTTTCGCCCACGGAGAGTAACTATGATATTGGCAACCGCGAACTTCTAGCCATTAAATGGGCTTTTGAGGAGTGGCGGCACTTCCTGGAGGGGGCCAGACACCAGGTAACGGTCCTTACGGATCACAAGAATCTGGTTTTCCTAGAATCGGCCCGGAGGCTTAATCCTAGACAAGCTCGGTGGGCACTATTCTTTACCAGATTTAATTTCTTGGTTACCTATAGGGCTGGGTCC
Organism: Rhinoderma darwinii; assembly: GCF_050947455.1. Taxonomy (NCBI): domain Eukaryota; kingdom Metazoa; phylum Chordata; class Amphibia; order Anura; family Rhinodermatidae; genus Rhinoderma; species Rhinoderma darwinii. The sequence goes on from NC_134693.1 coordinate 49,878,959, forward strand.
AAGAATATTAAGGCTGATGCTCTGTCACGTAGTTTCATGGCCAATCCTCCTTCCGAGAAGGATCCCGCTTGTATTTTACCCCCTGGTATAATCGTCTCTGCCACGGATTCTGATTTAGCTTCTGATATCGCGGCTGATCAGGGTGCAGCTCCCGGGAACGCCCCTGGGGACAAACTGTTTGTTCCCCTGCAATACCGGCTGAGGGTACTCAGGGAAAACCATGACTCCGCTCTATCTGGTCATCCTGGCATCTTGGGCACCAAACACCTCATTACCAGAAACTATTGGTGGCCTGGGTTGCCTAAAGATGTTAGGGCTTACGTCGCCGCTTGTGAGGTTTGCGCTAGGTCCAAAACCCCTAGGTCCCGACCTGCGGGCCTACTACGTCCCTTGCCCATTCCCCAGAGACCTTGGACCCATATCTCCATGGATTTTATCACCGATTTGCCTCCATCTCAGGGCAAGTCGGTGGTGTGGGTGGTAGTCGACCGCTTCAGCAAGATGTGCCACTTTGTGCCCCTTAAGAAGCTACCTAACGCCAAGACGTTAGCTTCTTTGTTTGTGAAGCACATCCTGCGTCTCCATGGGGCCCCAGTCAATATCGTTTCGGACAGAGGGGTACAATTTGTTTCCTTATTTTGGAGAGCCTTTTGTAAAAAGTTGGAGATTGATCTGTCCTTCTCCTCCGCCTTCCATCCCGAAACTAACGGCCAAACGGAAAGGACCAACCAATCCCTGGAACAATATTTAAGGTGTTTCATCTCTGACTGTCAATTCGATTGGGTCTCATTCCTTCCCCTTGCTGAATTTTCCCTGAATAACCGGGTCAGTAACTCGTCAGGGGTCTCCCCGTTTTTCTGTAATTTCGGGTTTAACCCAAGGTTCTCCTCCGTCTCCCCTGGTTGTTCCAATAATCCTGAGGTAGAGGATGTTCATCGGGAACTGTGCACTGTCTGGGCCCAGGTTCAGAAGAACCTAGAGGCGTCCCAGAGCGCACAAAAGATTCAGGCAGATAGTAGACGTTCTGCTAACCCCCGGTTTGTCGTCGGGGATTTGGTCTGGTTGTCGTCCAGGAACTTGCGCCTTAAGGTCTCGTCCAGGAAGTTTGCTCCCCGATTTATTGGGCCTTATAAGGTCATTGAAGTCCTCAACCCTGTATCCTTCCGTCTGGAGCTGCCCCCATCCTTCCGCATACACGACGTCTTTCATGCCTCCCTCCTTAAACGCTGCTCCCCGTCCTGGTCCCCCTCTAGGAAACCTCCTGTTCCCGTTCTCACCCCTGAGGGGGTGGAATTCGAGGTGGCCAAGATTGTGGACAGTAGGATGATCCAGGGCTCCCTCCAGTACCTGGTCCATTGGAGAGGATACGGGCCGGAGGAGAGGACTTGGGTACCTGCTCGAGATGTTCACGCTGGGGTATTGGTCAGGAGGTTCCACCTTCTCTTCCCCACTAAACCGGGTCCTCTTAGTAAGGGTCCGGTGGCCCCTCATAAAAGGGGGAGTACTGTAATGGATCTGCCAGGCACTACGTCTGTGGAGACTCCCAGGGTTAATCAGTCGACACCTGAGGCCAGACCTCTTAGACTGACACCGGCTCCCACCAATCAGGGTGGCAGGCTCAGGAGTGGGAGAGCCTATCGCGGCCTGGTCAGTCAGAGTTAGCTCCGCCCCCTGTCCATTTATACCTGCAGTTTTCTCTTCCTCATTGCTTGTTATTCTTTTGGATTCCTGGCCCCACTGCTGCTTGCTCCAGCCTGCTTCTGCCGTGCTTCTGCCTTGCTGCAGTTCCCCTTGTCTTGCTTTGCTTTGCCCCTGGCTTGCTTCTGTCTCCGTGCCCGCTCGGGTTACTCACTTCGTCCTGGTCCTGACTGTTCGTTCGCCGCTCCGTTTCCTCGTGGCGTTCCGTGGCTACTGCCCCTTCCCTTGCGTGTTCCCTGTTTGTTTTCCTGTGCACTTAGACAGCGTAGGGACCGCCGCCCAGTTGTACCTCGTCGCCTAGGGCGGGTCGTTGCAAGTAGGCAGGGACAGGGCGGTGGGTAGATTAGGGCTCACTTTCCCTTCACCTCCTTCCTGCCATCACACACAGTATCCGCCCCATAGGAACCTGGCTTAAGGAGGTTTCGGTTGAGACTAGCCAACAGTAGTCTCAAACAACGAATTTAGTGTGGTGTCCTAGGGAACAAATACATTTAACACTAACTTTATTCCTTTAGTGGTATGTGATTAAAAGAGGGAACTAGTACAAGCCTAAAGAAAAGCTGAAACCATTAGCAGATTGGCCGAATTTCTTTCTCTGTCCTGCCAACCACCTACTTAAATTGGTTGTTCAGGTTGGGAGCTGTTTTCTATACTAATGACCTATCCACAGGATAGGTCATCAGTATATATGATCAGTGGGGGTTCGACACCCGGATCCCGCACCGATCAGCTGTTCTGGGCACCACTGTGCCGGATAAAAAACAGCCCCCAACCTTGACAACACCTTTAAGGCCCCATGCATACGAACATAAAAACGCCCGTAATTACGGGTGCGTCGCTAGGCGACGTCGGGATAGTCACTGTCCAGGGTGCTGAAAGAGTTAAACGTTCGGCAGTAACTTTCAGCACCCTGGACAGAAACTACCGATCACAATATAGATCAACCTGTAAAAAAAAAAGACGTTCATACTTACCCAGAACTCCCTGCTTCTTCCTCCAGTCCGGCCTCCTGGGATGACATTTCAGCCCAAGTGACCGCTGCAGCCAATCACAGGCCAATCACACGCTGCAGCGGTCACATGGACTGCCGCGTCATCCAGGGAGGTCGGGCTGGATGTCGAAAGAGGGACGCGTCACCAAGACAAAGGCCGGGTAAGTATGAATTTCTTTTGCTGCGGAAGGGGCTGTCCCTTCTCTCTATCCTGCACTGATAGAGAGAAGGGGCTGCCGATTAGTGCAGTGCAATTTTGCAGCGAAAACGTGCCCGTAAGTACGGGTGGAATACTGGTGACACCGGACCCGTATTTACGGACACGGGTCTGTAAATACTGGTGCAATATGGGTCGAATACGTGTGACCCGTATTTACGCCAGTATTTACGGGAGGAAAAAAATACGTTCGTGTGCATGAGGACTAAGGGAAATCATCGCTATTTCAGACTCCTTTAGGCTTCCTTTATGCACACTTTTAGTGTGGCCTTTATTGTCCACATTTTTTTTGGTAAAATAGTACATACGGTTTTTATGATGTTTATAGTGGCAACATTTAGCAAATAGTGTATTTTACCATCTGCGTTTTTTTTAAGTTGCGTTTTCCACTTTTCAATGCAAAGATTCCTTTTTGCAACACATGATTTATAATGAAAAACGCCACAAAAAACACCAGGAAAAAGACACAAAACGCTGCGTGTGAAGTCACCCTTAAGATGTATTTTATTAAAAACTATTCAAGGTGCATGTCTGAGGGTGTTCAAAAAAACATCTTTAACTATCTTATGTGCTTTCTTTTTGTATTATTTCTCTTGAAACTCTTCCTCCCTCATTCACACTATTGAACTGTATTTCCCAGCATGCTTTTCAACTTCTTTAAAAACAAACCCACCTAATAAGCTGTACATTTAGGATGGATTCGCACGTGGTATAATTTCCCTCCATGGATTTGTCCACAGCGAATCCACCGCAAAATCCACAATAAAATCTGCTTGTAAGGCCTCATTTACACGAACGTAATATACGCGCGTGCGACGCGCGTGCTTTGCACGCATGTCGTACGCACCTATATTAGTCAATGGGGCAGTTTAGACGATGCGTGAATTGCGCTCAGCGCGTGTGCGCAGAAAAAAACTCACGACATGTTCTATAATCGTGCGTTTTTCGCGCACTCACGCACCCATTGAAGTCAATGGGTGCGTGAAAACCACGCATGCCGCACGGAAGCACTTCCGTGCGAACTGCGTGATTCGCGCAAGAGCTGTCAAACTCCTGAATGTAAACAGAAAAGCACCACGTGCTTTTCTGTTTACAAACATCCAAACGGAGTGTCAAATTCGAGATGAGCGCACCGAACTTCACCGGGTTCGGCCAAACTCGTTTTGACCGAAACCGGTAAAAAATGTTCGGGACGTCAGGAGACAGTCACTGTCCACGGTGCTGAAAGCGTTAAACTGGTTCAGCACCATGGACAGTGACTTCCGCTCCGAAAATCCATGAACCTGTAAAAAAAAAAAGACGTTCTGACTTACCGATAACTCCGGTCCGACCTCCCGGGATGACAGTTCAGTCCAAGTGACAGCTGCAGCCAATCACAGGCCAAGCACAGGCTGCAGCCAATCACAGGCTGCAGCGGTCTCATGGACTGCGGCGTCATCCTGGGAGGTGGGGCCGGATGACAAGAGAGGGACGCGTCACCAAGGCAACGGCCGGGAGCCCGGACTGGGGGAAGCAGGAAGTTCTTGGTAAGTATGAAAGTCTTTCTTTATTCACAGGTTGGTGTATATTGTGTTCGGCATTCACTGTCGAGGGTGCTGAAAGAGTTACTGCCGATCAGTTAGCTCTTTCAGCACCTTGGACAGTGACGGGCGTCGACTAGCCTCATCTCTATGATGGCGGCTGCGCGAAAATCACGCAGCCGCGCATCATACACGGATGACACACGGAGCTGCCAAGTGCCTTTTGCGCGCGCAAAACGCAGCGTTTTTTGCGCGCGCAAAACGCACACGCTCGTGTAAATGAGGCCTAAAACGTGGATTTTGCGTCAGATTTGCAGAATTGACCCTTAGGTTGAGTTCACACAGAGTTTTTTTGCAGGAAGAAAATCTTCCTCAAAATTCAGTTTGGAATTTTGAGGCACATCTTCCTCTGCCCGCACGCCGCGGGCATACAACGCAGCGAAATACGCTGTGTCTGCTTCCCATTGATGTCAATGGGAGGTCAGAGGCGTAAACGCCCGAAGATAGGGCATGTCCCTTCTTTTTCCCGCGAGCCGGTTTTTTCGCTCGCAGGAGAAAAACGCCTCCGCCTCCCATTGAAATCAATGGAAGGTATTTTCGGACGTTTTTTGGCACCTTTTGCAGCGAGGTTTCCGCGTAAAAAAAACCTCAGTGTGAGCTCCCCCTTAGGGTGAAGGCTCTGGTCTGTCTGACACTTAGCTAATGGAGAAATGAACATATGGTTGCTGATGCCAGGTCATATTTTTACAGGCGTAGATTCACCCTGTGATGACTGTGATTGGGTGAGAGAAGGAGAGGAGCTGACTGGGCAACAGAACAATTAGAAATATCTCTTGTTGTGGTGCATTATGGTAATTGCCATTCACAGAGGTCTCCATATTACCTGTCAGTCTATATGGCATACATTTCAGCCCAGCACTATCACAGAGCCCTCCACCCTTGACAAATGACAAATATCTGCTAACAATAAAAGGGTTTTGCGGGCATTTAATATTGATGGCGTATCCTTACGATAGGCCATCAATATAACATCGGTGGGGGTCTCACTCCCAGCACCCCCATCGTTCAGCTGACTGAAGGGGCCACAGGGCCGAACACCACAGCCTTTTCATCGCTTTCCAGGCACTTTGCCTTTCACATCCATAACAGCTGTGTCTGGGATTGCAAATAGGGCACTATAGGGGCATTATACTGTGTGGGGGCAGCTATAGGGGCATTATACTGTGTCGGGGCCACTAAGGGGTCATTATACTGTGTAGGGGGCCCACTCAGATGTGTTTCACCCCCCTGTACTAAACCCCTAGCTACACCTCTGAGGGCCACTGATGGACGGGTCGGGTTACATGACCCACCATCAGTGGCCATAGTCGGGCCTCAACGACGCGCAGCAGCAGGATACCTTGAGCCTGCCCCATCCCCTGCCCGCACAATTATCAGTGTTTTTTATGTTGCAGGGACTTATTTTTCTAATGGAGCGAAGTACCGGCATCTAACTACAAATTATGTTAACATACATCAGACCAAGTGTGGTAGTGGGGGTTTCCAAACAAAAGTGTCGGCAAAAGGGGGCCTTGGCCTCAGAAAGTTTGGGAACTACTGTTCTACACTTTTAGAACGTTTTCCAGTGAATGCCTGATAGCCTGGCGTTATATCACACAAATCCATTGGATCCTGGACTGCCTAAACTCTATATCCCCACACTTTTAGTGCCATGTTAACTAAACCTAAACTATTAAAAACAAAACCCATTAAAAAGATACAACATAGGAGACCACTATCAGAGTGAACTTCATACGTAGAATTCTGTTTATTTTGCTGTACATATAGTAATATATTGTAGTATAGTAATTGGTAAAGAATGGTTAATATGGAAACTTCAACAACAGCACTTACAGATGTAGCCGTCTTTACCTTGACTTTTAATGCATTAAATAAACAATGGCTAGATCTCCTATTTGGACTTTTTCAATGACTTTTCAATGGCTTTTGTTGTGTGATATCAGGCTGCAGCAAGTTATCAGAATCAAGATAAAGATGGCTACATCTGTATATAGTTCATATTAAAAGTTTACTTTATACCAGTAAGAATGTGTTTCCTTCCTTTACAGGATTTAGCTCAATATGTGAATGAGGTTAAAAGAGACACCGAGACTATTCGGGAAATTGAGCAATATCAAAATTGTATCGAGAACCTGGTGAGTATTTCCTGCTATGGGAATATTGTAAGGGAGTCTGGCGGTGCTAGGGGATGGTCAATGAGTATTCCTAGATGATACCAATAGATAAACATGTCAGACATGTGTGAGAAGTTGATGGAACAAGTATATTGCTTATTGACAATAGGAAAATAAAAAGAAATCTTTAGTTCTTAGTGATAGTTCACACAGAGTTTTTTTGGGCGCTGATTTTGACACATAAACTACGTTTGAATCAGCTCCAAAAAACAGTCCAAATCGCCCCCACTTTGGGAGACAGAGGCATTTTTTTTCCAGGGCGACTCTTGGACACTCACGGAAAAAAAAAACGCATTCTTTTTCTTTATGCAGTTTGAAATCAGTCGGAGGCAAAAAAAAACCTACTGTTTCTGAACGTGTTTTGCTGCGTTTTTTTGTCTGCGGCTCTTGCATTATATTCAACGGGTGCGGGCAAAAAACGGCGCAATAAAAAATGCGGGGATAAAAGCGTTACAACAACTCAAGCAGTTTAAAATGCCTAAAGGAATTTCGAGGCAGATTATCTCTGACTGCAAAAAACTGTGTTGTCCGGGCACGGGTTGGTTTTCATACTGATGACCTATCCACAGGGTAAGTCATCAGTATATGATCGGTGAGGGTCCGACACCCAGACCCCGCACCGATCAGCTATTCCGGCTGCCTCCGAGCACTGGATGTTATGCACTGGCCGGTGTCGGAAGCAGATGCCTCAGTACACTGCATAGCAGCCTTGCTGCAGTACTTCAGCTCTGCTCCTATTCATCTGCTTCCGGCACAGACATCTGGTGCCCGGAGGCAGCCAGAACAGCTGATCAGGTGTCGGACCCCCACCGATCATATACTGATGACCTATCCTGTGGATAGTTCATCAGTATGAAAAACCGAGTAGGATTAACTATGGTTAACATTAAATACTATATATGGGTAATTTTCCGTAAGTGTAACCCTGTTCTAATAATACAACAGGGCGTAAATAAAGCTTTCGATCATCCAACAGCAATATATACACGGCTTTACATTTTCTGTCAGCAGAATACAGGCAGTTTTATCACCCTGTGGTGCAGGACCCATTCAGGTGCTATAGGCTGCTATAAAATTGAGCAGCAGCCTTAATTGTTATTGATGGAGTTCTCCCACAGCTCAAGGCAGTGATCGCGGTCATAATACTTACATAATTGTCCTCTGTTTTTACGGCTGAACTGTGTCCAGTTGTCGGCCCACCAGCATGATCTTAGATCCTAAGAAGCCTATCATAAGATATAGAGGATGGAGGAATTATATTAATCCTACTTTTGTTTGCATTTTAAAAGCTCCTGTTGGAGATCTCATGGGAAGTGCCTGTAAATTGAGACAGCGTAACATGCTAGGGCAGCACGATAGAATTATTACCTTGGGAAAGAAGCTTTTCTTCTTATTATTAACTAAGAGATCTGAAAATGTTGCTGCTATAAATATGCCCTGGATCTCACAGTTCAGATTAGGAGAGTACCACATAATAATAGCTTATTCTATGGAGCTCACACTATAGCAGGAATCCCGTTTGCAATACAGTTTAGTGCGAATGAAATTTTGACATTACTTAAATACATCTTGGTTACCACCAGGAACAAGAATTCTTAACACTGGTCTACTATCCTTTAGTGTATTGAAGATGTTTTTTATCAGGTTCTGTAGCAACCACTTGTACTGAAATGGTGGTCACTCATGTAGGAACACGTACAAAACTTATCATAGGAAGTTCTTTCTACAGCACAAAAGACTCCCTCGCCATGCTGCATAAACTTGTTTTAAAAGAGTTGTCGCATCTGCGTGGTTGTTCCCTCTTAGGGCACATGGTCATTATCAGGGCCGTCATCAGGACTTTACAGGCCCATAATAAGCCCAAACACCCACCCCACACACACACACACACACACACACACACACACACACACACACACACACATATTTTATTGATTCTCTATCTTGTGCTCCAGCATTCTCTGTCCTTATAACAGTTGCCCTTCTTGTTTATGTTTGTGCCTCCGCTGGGCCCTTGGCCTCATGGGACTCAAGCTAACAGAGGTTATCAGCTCTGTGGGGATAGGGTGATCGATTAAAAAATAAAAATGAAAGAATTGTGGTAAAAAACTAGAATATTCAGGAAGGAAGCAGGGGAGGCATTATAACCCCAGATCGGACCCCAAAATGAATCCAGACTGAACCCCAAATGTAATTTAGACCCCATTCCAGACTCCTATATAAATTCAACCCCAGACCAGACCCCAAAATTAGTTCAGACCCCAGACCGGACACCAAAATTAATTCAGACCACAGATCAGACACCAAATTTTATTCAAACCCTGTTCCAGACCCATAAATGAATCCAGACCCCAGACTAGATCCCAAGATTAGACTAAACAGCACAATTAATTCGGACCCTATTCCAGACCTCTACATTAACTCAGACACCATATTTATTACAGACCCCAGACTAGACCCCAAAAGTAATCCAGATCTAAGACCAGACCCTTAAATGAATCCAGATCTCAGATCAGACCCCTAAGTAAATCCAAGTATATGGAAATCTATAGCACTCTGTTATTTGCTTAGTGGTGCGGGAATAGATTTCCAGGCCAGTGTCCAGTGCAGTAATGAAATTCCACACTTCCAGGTGTACTTTTGTATATATGCATTTATATTTAGATAAATTGGATTTGTAAAAGTTTTTGGTGAGATGTGACCTTCACCATGCAGATCGCATCTGACCGAAAAGTTGAAAAGTTTACAAATAAGATTTTTCTGAATAAAAACCGCATATATACAAAAGAACACCTGGGAGTGCCGAATCTCTTTATTGCCCTCAATTAATCCAGACCCCAAAATAAATCAGACCCCGCACATGACCCCAAAATTAATTCAAACCCCAAAATGACTTCAGACCTCAGATCAAAGCAAATAAAATTAATTCAGACCCCAGAATAGACCTTAGAAATATGGGTGGACAGCACTCCAGCGGCCAATAATCAGATGATGTAGTGCACGTTTCCTTGTGGACTTGGTGCGTCTTGTCGACAGGTATATCAAATGGACAATAGGAAAAATGGAGCAGCACTCACTTGGTCAAATGAAAAAGAGGATTTAATCCAGACATGCCCTCCGGCCCCCTCCTTTTATTTACAGCTCCTCGCACTCGGGTTAGGTCCTCTTCACCCCTGGGTGCCGCTACATTATTCAGCGTCAGGACGTTATGTGCAGCAGCTTCAGGATCCAATACGGCGGTACCCTTTTATTATTCCTGTCCCCCTTCCCCTTTAACACCCATTTTATTGATTGAATTGTTCTTGCAAAATTGATAGAACAAGCACTGTTGCCCATTGCAATGAGTTGGTTGTAAGCTTTCATTTTTGGGTTTAGAGAATAACAGTTTGAATCTCATGGGGGGTTTATAGCTGGCGTGCTGTTTTACACTGGAGATAAAATGTAAATGTCTTACAAGAGGAAACGATTTCTCACTTATAGTAGGGCCCTAAAGCAGCAATAAATAAATATGAGTTACTGTATGTTTAAATGATCGTATTATAGGATATAAAATAAACCTCGGAGCTTAATGGGGTTCTATTAACTTATTGGAACTTATGGGGTTCCAATAATTCATTTCTATGGGGCTGCAGTACATAGTGCTCGGCAGCCCCATAGAAATGAATGGAGCGGTGACCGAGCATGCACACCACCGCTCTTTTTATATAGGGCTCACAGGGATAGCAAGGAGGTAAACCTGTTCTCGTGATCGGTGGGGGTCCCAGCGGTCAGACCCCCACCGATCAGACATTTATCACCTATCCTGCAAATAGGGGATAAGTATTGATTATTGGAAAATAATTCATGGCATCCATTGTCATCCCAGATATTGTTTTGAAAGTTAAGATGAAAAAATGGACCAGTTTTATGCAGTCATTAGTTTTTATATGCGCTGTTTTCTGATTTGATGCGTAATATCAGGAATTTCCACTAGAGGGCAGGAGAGGATAAATAATACATCGCTGCAGCTATATTTTCTTTTTATTAGACAGTAACTTGCGGTAGAATTTTAAGTAGTGCGCTATAGTGTCTAATATATTATTGTTTCAAACAGGCTTTGAGGATTAAATCTAATATACTAAATTGTTTTGTTTTTTAAATTCTTTTTTTTAAATTTTAAACAACATTTTACAGAGAATACATAAGTACAGAGAGAACGCAATTTTCGTATCCAATACGAAAAGGAAAGTACAGCTCTATAAGCTTACAAAAGAAGCTGGTATGATTCTTCTGTAGATGTGCCTAATACAGAAAGAACAACTTAACACTTCATTCATTTGCACAAAAAGTTTTATAATTAGTTCGATTTTTTTTTAACCTGAATTGCTAATGAATGATTAGTTGCTTAAGTAAAATATAAAATATATATTAAAAAATTCATTTACACCCTATAAACTATATGCGCTACTCTATAGTGCCTCGCCATACCCAACCTTTTGGTGTTTTTACTGTTTTGTTGCGTTTAAAATGGATTTGAAATGAGATTTTATGCAATGGACTTGATAAAAAATGTTAGAGTGGAATGAAAAAAAAAATACCTTGTTTTAAAAAAGAAAAAAACCCTCTAAAAAAACAGAAAAGTTATGAGTGCATTGGAATTCACCCCTTTTGCTATGAAATCCCTAAATAAAGTCTGGTCAAACCAATTATCTTTAGAAGTCACATAGTTAGTTATCATCAAAGTTTCACATAATCTGTCACATGATGTCAGTATAACGAAATAAAGCAAACAAAATGAAGACCAAAGAGTTCTCCAAGCAGGTCAGAGACAAAGTTGTGGAGAAGTATATACAGGGTGGGCCATTTATATGGATACACCTAAATAAAATGGGAATGGTTGGTGATATTAACTTCCTGTTTGTGGCACATTAGTATATGGGAGGGGGGAAACTTTTCAAGCTGGGTGTTGACCATGGCGGCCATTTTGAAGTCGGCCATTTTGTATCCAACTTTAGTTTTTTCAATAGGAAGAGGGTCGTGTGACACATCAAACTTATCGAGAATTTCACAAGAAAAACAATGGTGTGCTTGGTTTTAACGTTACTTTATTCTTTCATGAGTTATTTACAAGTTTCTGACCACTTATAAAATGTGTTCAAAGTGCTGCCCATTGTGTTGGATTGTCAATGCAACCCTCTTCTCCCACTCTTCACACGCTGATAGCAACACCGCAGAAGAAATGCCTCCCGATCTGACCCCCTTAGACTTTTATCTTTGGGGTCATCTGAAGTCAATTGTCTATGCTGTGAAGATACGAGATCTTCAGCAACTGAAACTACGGATACTGGAAGCCTGTGCTAGCATTTCTTCTGCGGTGTTGCTATCAGTGTGTGAAGAGTGGGAGAAGAGGGTTGCATTGACAATCCAACACAATGGGCAGCACTTTGAACACATTTTATAAGTGGTCAGAAACTTGTAAATAACTCATGAAAGAATAAAGTAACGTTAAAACCAAGCACACCATTGTTTTTCTTGTGAAATTCTCGATAAGTTTGATGTGTCACATGACCCTCTTCCCATTGAAAAAACTAAAGTTGGATACAAAATGGCCGACTTCAAAATGGCCGCCATGGTCAACACCCAGCTTGAAAAGTTTTCCCCCTCCCATATACTAATGTGCCACAAACAGGAAGTTAATATCACCAACCATTCCCATTTTATTTAGGTGTATCCATATAAATGGCCCACCCTGTAGATCAGGCTTGGGTTATAAAAAAAATGTCTGGAAGATGATACAATGCGTTATAGAGCTCTATAGAGAGACATTATAAATGACAAGCGCCTTTTTGTGCCTAGAATCAACCCTTGGTGTTGTTCGGAAGACCTAAGGTGGATGGTGAGATCAAGTTTAGTACACTGGACAAACGCACGCGGCAGGACAGGTAAAAAGATCATCTGCACAAGAGACGCAATTCATCAACATACCGACCTATGTCATGCTTATCTGCTTCCAAGGTTATGGGAAATGAAGAGTGTTCTGACCTATTGACGTTTGTATCCTCATGAATAAAGGCTAAGTGTAATGACGGTGACATGTTTACTTGGTGACCTTATGACAGGGGTTTGTTTACTAAGATAGAGAGCCAGTCTCACATGGGCACAACTGACTAAGTGAAATTAATTAAATTTTCCAAGCAGTGAATACAGACAGATAAGGGTATATTCACACTGCCCTGAGTGTCTGTTTGGCAACTGTCGGGTTGGCACATGTCGGTATATCTTTTATTTTGCTATATGGAATAACGTAGTTGTCTGTGTTATTACATACAGAGGGTTTCCAGTAAGTGTATGTTCACACGCAGTAGCAACATACGTCTGAAATTACGGAGCTGTTTTTTGCCTGAAAACAGCTCCTGATTTTCAGACGTTTTTATTACTACTCGCGTTTTTCGCTGCGTATTTTGCGGACGTTATTGGAGCTGTTTTTCAATGGAGTCAATGAAAAACGGCTACAAAAACGTCGTTTTTTCAGGCGTAATTCAAGGCATAAAATGCCAGAATTACGTCTGAAAACAGTGCGTGAGAACATACCCTACAGAAACATATACCACATAGTATACTTTAAATTTTTTTACAATGGAAACCTATGGACAACTTATGCCACTGTAAATTTTGGAGGATTATATCGGAGCTACAGGTCAGGAGTGTCTTCCAACGTATAGCTCCCACGGACGCAATGTGAATTGGCCCTAGTGCTGACTTGTGAATTTGACATTCTTTTCCAGGTATATATTCCTGTTTGATCAGGCTGTCATTGTGTGCAAAAGAAGAGGGGACAATTATGAAATGAAGGAAGTGATAGATCTGCAGAAATTCAAAATAACAAATAATCCAACTAACGACAAGGAAAATAAAAAGGTAAAATAGAAAGATCCTGAGTAGAAAAGTACTCAATAGCTCTGAAAACATAAGAAAATATCTAAACGAGTGTGAGTTTGTGAGAAGGGGGCATGCCAGTAAAGCACTCTGAAATACCCGAATAGTTCTGCCTAAGGGCTTCCTTTTTTGTGTCAGGTAAGGTGACCTCAGCGAAGCCTGATATGATTCCGTAAAACAGGCAACGATTGGTAAAACTTATGGAAAATAATTCCCAATGATCATAATGTACAGTACTGGAATTCTCCATTGGTGTACATTAATTTCTCGAGGATTCATTCAAAATTTTGGAATTATTAATCAAAACTAATTTTGTTTTCTACTATGAAGTGGCTCCTTTATACAAAAAAACAACTTGATATCAATATCCACAATATCCTCCTCCGTGTTCCTGTTTTTCCTATACGTGTTTCTTGTGCCATCCATCTGGTCTTCCCCCTCTAGTGCTAGTGCTTGTGAAACAATAGGGAGATTTACTAAGCTAAATGTGGCAGAATTTTGGCTCAATTGATGCAAAAAAGAATTTGGCCTACATGCCCCAGATTTATTATATGTTTTAGACACTTTTTTTGCCTCACTAGACCGTTTTGAAAAGTGTCTATAAAAGGTGGCGTGACTTAGAGGAGTATCTAAATGCACCAAATTGCATTCAAATTTGGGGGGCAAAATATGGGCCTAAAGTAAGGCAACCGAGAGGCGGTGAGAGGATCTTTTTACACAGACCAATATGTTACTACGCTACTACGATCGCTCGTCCCCATGCATTTACATCATTTGGCAGCACAGTTCCCTGGTTTGCACAGGGAGATGTGCTGCCGACCATGATAATACGAGTGTTTACCTGTTCACCGGCTGATCACCGATCAGCTGTTTCTGGCTGCCACGGTTACCAGATGTTATGCAGTGGCTGGTGTCGGAAGCAGATGACTCCGTACACTGTATAGGGGCCGTGCTGCAATACTGCAGCTCTGCTCCTATTCACTTGAATAGGAGCAGAGCTGCAGTACTGCGACACGGCCGCTATACTGTGACCGGAGCCGTCTGTTTCCGGAACGGACGTCCGGTGCCGGAGGCAGTCAGAACATATGATCAGTGCAGGGTCCAGGTGTCAGACCCCCACTGATCATATACCGATGACCTATCCTGTTCATAGATAATCAGTATGAAACACTGCCCGGTGCCCTAAGGGCACATTCAGACGTGGCGGAATTTTTCCACTGCAAATGTTGGTGCATATTTGGGTCAATTACGCAACGAATCTGCACCAACATTTGCATATTTGACAGGTAATTCAGACGTTTCAGATATCACAGCGGACTTGCCACAGATTTCAGTTTTTGCATTGCAAAGGCTGAAATCCGCAGTGAAATTCCGCTTCTTCTCCGCAACGTCATGAGCATGCTGCGGAGGGGAAATTCTGCACCGCAGCCTGATTTCCGCACAGTTATTTTCTGCAACGTCTGAACTAAGTTTCCTAAAAATGTATAGAAAGAATTGTAAAAAACGGCTGATGCAGAATTCCACTGCGGACTGTCCTCAGCGGAATTCAACAGCAATTCCGCCACGTGTGAATGTGCCCTAACAGCCCCTTTAAGCTTTCTGAATTTAGGACTGTAATAATAAATGTCCCCCAAAATATTTAGAAAAAAGGGGGTCAGGCTAACTCGTTTCTGGGTGGGGACACTTTGCAGCAGCGGCATACTTCCTACATCTATAAAAAGCTACGCCCCAACCTGTTATTGAAGCCCCATTAAACTGGTCATCTGTTAAAAAGGATAAAGACTAGAAGGAGGTGGACCCCAGATATTTTTTCTATAATTCTACTTGACTGTTTCAGGAACATAAAGAAAATCTTGCATTTGGTTAAAAAAAGAATAAAACAAAAAAACAGCCAAAAAAAAGGATTTTACACGCATTCGAGGAAGCTATAAAACAACAATAATTTATTGAAATACCTTAAAAAAGCTTTCAAGAGATAATTCTCCCTCACTGACAGAAAACACCCTCGAGGTCAGCTCATCACTGGACGCCTCTTTAAGTTAATATTGTAATATCTGTATTTTTTTTCAGTGGTCGTATGGATTTTATCTTACACATGTACAGGGGCAAAATGGCTTTGAAATCTACTGCAAGACCAGAGATTTAAAGAAGAAATTGCTGGAACAATTTGCAATGGCCTTGTAAGTTTGTTTTAATTTTGCAGAGTATATATGATGTAATGTTTTTTTTTATTAAGTTCTAGATGTAAATCAATATGATGTATTTTGTTATGCTGGATAGAGAACAGTCGAAATAAGAGCTTATTCAGACGGGCAAGAAGAGGAAAGAGACGTGCCGTTATGGTTTAAATCAGGCAGGGCTGTATCGTTATAGCAGTAACTATAAGCGCTTGTCCACACACAATGGAATTGCTGCAGAAAATTTCTGCTGCAACTCTGTTGAAAAACGCAGACATTCCGCTGCGGCAAAAACCCACCATTTTCTGCGTTTTTTACGGCAGAAAATGGTGCGTATTTTGCTGCGTTTTTCACAATGTTAGGAGATGGAGACATATCCTCTGAAAAACGCAGCAATTCCGCAGCGCGTGGTCGAGCCCTAAGACCATGTTTAGACTTGACAGATTTGATGCAGATCTTCGTTGCAGAGTTCTCAAAACCCTATTCACACATAGCAGATTTTTCTGCTGCATATTTGAGGGCTTATTGCAGATTCCTAAATCCACAAAATTGACCACAGATTTCACCCTTTGCAATACAAAACATAAAATATGCTGTAAATCTGCGGAAAAATCCATGTTACACATACGGATTTTTCCACAGGTTCGCTGTGGATTTGAAGCAAAATCTGCTGTGTCTAAATTACCCTAAGGAAGACACTGTATAGTACATATAGGAGGACGAATATCTATAGTTTAAAAAACAAACACATGACTGTCCAAGAGTCTCCTATATACGTGCACAGGAGTGAGTAGAAACCCTTGATAAGATTCCGCAGTATACACCGTTCAGCCGTTACATTAAAACCACTGACAGGTAAAGTAAATATCATTGATTATCTTTTTACAATGGTGCCTGTCATGGGGTGCGATATATTAGGCAGCAAGTGACCGGTCAGTTCTTGAAGTTGATTTGTTAGAAGCAGAAAAAATAGGCGAGTGTTCGGATCTGAAGACTCAAATTGTGATGGCTAGACAACTGGGTCAGAGCATCTCCACAATTGCAGGTTTTGTGGGGTATTCCCGGTATGCCGTTTTTAGTACCTACCAAAAGTGGTCCAAGGAAGGATAACCGGTAAACATGCGAAAGCTTAATGGGTGGCCAAGGTTCATTCATGAGCATGGGAATCTGGTCTGACGACACAGAAGAACAACTTCAGAACAGAAAAGAACAAAATACTACTATGTCCCCAGGCCGCTACTCGGCAGAACAGACAGACACAACATCCACAGGAGTCTTCAGGAACGGACAGCCTTTATTAGAGCTTTCTCATGCTAGGCATTTCCACCCCGTACTATGATCTTCATCAGACCACGTTTTCTTTTACATCATGTGGACAGCCGGGAGAATGTGCGTCTCTTACCTGGGGAAGAGATGGTACGAGGATGCACTATGGGAAGAAGGAAAGCTGGCGAAGGCAGTGTGATGCTCAATGCTATGTTCTGCTGTGAAACCTTGGGTCCCGGCCTTCATGTGGATGTTACTTTAAAAGTACCAACTACCTAAACATTGTTGCAGACAAAGTACTTCTCTTTATGGCACACTGCAAAAACTGTTCAGGAATTGTTTGAGGAACGTGACAAACAGTTCAAGGTGTTGACTTTGCCACAAAATTTGGCAGATCTCAGTCGAGAATCTTTGGGATGTGCTGCACAAACAAGTCTGAGCCATGGAGTTCGCTCCTCGGAACTAACGGGACTTAAAAGGATCTACTGCTAACGTCTTAGTGACAGATACCACAGGACATCTTCAGATGTCTTGTCGAGTCTATGCCTTGACGGATCTAGGCTGTTTTGGCAGCACAATGGGGACTACACAATATTAGGCAGGTGGTTTTAATGTTATGGGGAAGCGGTGTAAATATGTTCTCAGAATCCAACTTTCTGTGCCCATCTTTGAATACTTTGTTATAGGGTTTCAGGATAATTTATATGTAAATGAAAAATAATGAAGCTTTATTAACCCCTTAGTGACCACCAATACGCCTTTTTACGTCGGTCACTAAGGGGCCTTAGGCTAGGCTGACGCCTTTTCACGTCAGCCTAGTCTAAGTCCTGCACGGGTCTCCCGTGCAGGCAGGAGCCGGGGCTCTACTGTCTGATGACAGCTGAGCTCCTGCTCCAACGCCCGCGATCGAAGTTTACTTTGATCGCGGCCGTTTAACCCGTTAAATGCCGCCGTCAATAGCGACCGCGGCATTTAACTTTGTTTACAAAGGGAGTGAGCTCCCTCTGTCACCCATCGGCGGCATTCGCGGGTCTCCGATGGGGTGTCATGGCAGCCGGGGGCTTGATAAAAGCCCCCAGGTCTGCCCTGGACACATGCCTGTTAGGACGCGCCGGAGGCACGTCCTAACAGATTGCCTGTCAGATTTACACTGACAGGCAATAATGCTCTGGTATACGAAGTATACCAGAGCATTATAGCAGCGATCGGAACATCGCACAGTAAAGTCCCCTAGTGGGACTAATAAAATAAGTCATCAAAGTGAAATAAAGATTATTAATAAAAAGTACAGTAAAAAAATAAATAAAACCATTTTTTTCCATAAAAAGTGGTTTTATTTAGTAAAAGTGTAAAAAAAAAAAAAAGTACACATATGTGGTATCGCCGCGACCGTAATGACTCCATTAATAAAGTTAATATGTCATTTAAACCGCAAGGTGAACACCGTAAAAAAAAAACGCAAAAAACCATGGCGAAATTGCAATTTTTTTCCATTGCCCCCCAAAAAAGTCATGATAAAAATGAATCAATAAGTCCCATGCACCCCAAAACAGTACCAATCAAAACTACGTCTCGTCCCGCAGAAAACAAGCCCAAAAAATCACTACATTGATGGAAAAATAAAAAAATTACAGCTCTTGGAAAGCGACGATGCAAAAACAAATAATTTTAGTTCAAAAGTGTTTTTATTGTGCAAAAGTCGTAAAACATAAAAAAACCTCTACATATGTGGTATCGCCGTAATCGTACCGACCCATAGAATAAAGGTAACATGTTATTTACGTCGCATAGTGAACGGCGTCAATTTAAAAATGCATACAACAATGGCGGAATTTCAGGTTTTTGTTATAATCCCCCCCAAAAAGGTTAATAAAAGTTAATATAAAAATTATATGTACCCAAAAATGGTGCTATTAAAAAGCACAACTAATCCCGCAAAAAACAAGTCCTCATACAGCTATGTAGACGAAAAAATAAAAACTTTATAGCTCTTTGAATGCGACTATAGAAAAACGAATAAAATAGCTTGGTCATTAAGGCCTAAAATGGGCTGGTCACTAAGGGGTTAAGCAGGCACATGACTTGTTATTAAGCAGGCACATGACTTGTTATTAAGCAGGCACATGACTTGTTATTACGCAGGCACATGACTTGTTATTACGCAGGCACATGACTTGTTATTACGCAGGCACATGACTTTATTACGCAGGCACATGACTTGTTATTACGCAGGCACATGACTTGTTATTAAGCAGGCACATGACTTGTTATTACGCAGGCACATGACTTGTTATTACGCAGGCACATGACTTTATTACGCAGGCACATGACTTGTTATTACGCAGGCACATGACTTTATTACACAGGCACATGACTTCTTATTACGCAGGCACATGACTTGTTATTACGCAGGCACACGACTTGTTATTACACAGGCACATGACTTATCACGCAGGCACATGACGTATTATTACGCAGGCACATGACTTGTTACTACACAGGAACATGACTTATTATTGCTACGCAGGCACGTGGCTTGTTATTTCACAGGCACATGACTTATCACGCAGGCACATGACGTATTATTACGCAGGCACATGACTTGTTACTACACAGGAACATGACTTATTATTACGCAGGCACGTGGCTTGTTATTTCACAGGCACATGACTTATCACGCAGGCACATGACGTATTATTACGCAGGCACATGACTTGTTACTACACAGGAACATGACTTATTATTACGCAGGCACGTGGCTTGTTATTTCACAGGCACATGACTTGTTATTACGCAGGCACATGACTTGTTAGGGTATGTTCACACGCTTAGCAAAATACGTCTGAAAATACGGAGCTGTTTTCAGGCGAAAACAGCTCCTGATTTTCAGACGTTTTTGTGACTACTCACGTTTTTCACGGCATATTTTACGGATGTTATTGGAGCTGCTTTTCAATGGAGTCAATGAAAAAAGGCTCCAAGAATTGACATGCACTTCTTTGATGCGGGCGTCTTTTGACAGCGACGCGTAAAATTACACCTCGTGGGAACAGAACATCGTAAAACCCATTGAAAGCAATGGGCAGATGTTTGTAGGCGTAATGGAGACGTTTTTTCAGGCGTAATTCGAGGCATAAAACGCCCAAATTACGTCTGAAAACAGTGCGTGTGAACATACCCTTACAGTCAGTTGGACACGATCAGGACAGGTTGTCAATCTTTATGTGTAAATAGGAATAATCTCTTATCATGCAGATATCTTAAAAATTCCAAGGAATTTAAAAAAAATACATCCTTATTAAAAAACATTACAATGCCAAAAAATGCAATGTTATTCAGAAACTTGTGGAAGTGGTAGATTATAATATATAAAACAAATATATGCACAGATCACGTATTTACTGGATACCATAAAACTCTTGGTGGGGGTCTGAGTGCTGGGAAGAGAAGTGGCTGCGCATGGGAGATATTGAAATATCCGAAGTAGCAGAGTATCGGAATATTGCTGGTATCAATCCTGATTCTAACGGCGTTAAATCTCATTTTAACATATTAAAAATTGCTCGGAATGCTCACAAATATAGTACAGGGTGGGCCATTTATATGGATACACCTAAATAAAATGGGAATGGTTGGTGATATTAACTTCCTGTTTGTGGCACATTAGTATATGGAAGGGGGGAAACTTTTCAAGCTGGGTGTTGACCATGGCGGCCATTTTGAAGTCGGCCATTTTGTATCCAACTTTAGTTTTTTCAATGGGAAGAGGGTCATGTGACACATCAAACTTATCGAGAATTTCATAAGAAAAACAATGGTGTGCTTGGTTTTAACGTTACTTTATTCTTTCATGAGTTATTTATGTCATTATGGGTGTCAGGTCCGAGCATTCCTAGATGAACAGTTTCCTGGAAAGTGGATTGGTTGTCGTGGGCCAGTTGAATGGCCCCCTAGGTCTCCCGATCTGACCCCCTTAGACTTTTATCTTTGGGGTCATCTGAAGGCAATTGTCTATGCTGTGAAGATACGAGATGTGCAGCAACTGAAACTACGGATACTGGAAGCCTGTGCTAGCATTTCTTCTGCGGTGTTGCTATCAGTGTGTGAAGAGTGGGAGAAGAGGGTTGCATTGACAATCCAACACAATGGGCAGCACTTTGAACACATTTTATAAGTGGTCAGAAACTTGTAAATAACTCATGAAAGAATAAAGTAACGTTAAAACCAAGCACACCATTGTTTTTCTTGTGAAATTCTCGATAAGTTTGATGTGTCACATGACCCTCTTCCCATTGAAAAAACGAAAGTTGGATACAAAATGGCCGACTTCAAAATGGCCGCCATGGTCAACACCCAGCTTGAAAAGTTTCCCCCCTCCCATATACTAATGTGCCACAAACAGGAAGTTAATATCACCAACCATTCCCATTTTATTTAGGTGTATCCATATAAATGGCCCACCCTGTAGTTAAAGGCTATGTAAACCTTTGATGGGCCTTTTTTTTAATATATAATACACAAGTCAATCAGTGTGTTTGGTGTAACTTTTTAATTCGTTTTTATTAAAAATTCGTTTTACTTTTTTAGATACAGCTGCTCTATATTCTATAGAGCAGCTGTATGTAGCGCTAAATCCTGTTCCCGTCAAATCTGCAGGACTGACGGGTTTAGTGACAGGATCCACCTTTTATATATCACATCTAAGTTCATAACTAAGTAGCAAACTGATCTTCACTTTAAAGTTGTGGTACAAATTGCCTTTTATACAAGATTTGTAAGATCCAGTAGCGTGGACTCACTGGTTATTGGATAACCAAGGTGCACAGAATGTAAAATATCTTGAATCATATTTGCTGACATTGCACCATCACTTGTATTTTAGGTTTAGTGACCCAGTGAAGACTTCACCCCCTCTCCACCACATCTTCACCACATCTCTCTTACATTTCTCCTGCTCTGAGCCACATTCGGCGAATACAATATTCCTTTGACAATAATACAAATATCTACTATGATCGTTCAGCTTGAAATGTATTTTCCTAGCATATTTTAAGCAATCCTTATCAGCTGAGCGGTAACTCAAATTCAGACTATTTTTTAGAACAGAATGAATGCATTTGGGTAGAATAAAACATATCTCATGAATAAAGTAATGGTTCTTTAGGGGAAGACGTGAAATTACTGTTATACTTGTGTAGATGGGATTGCTTGTCTGCCAGGATCCTTTGATAAATTCAACCAGATATGTAGTCAACGAATCTCTTCAATTTCACCCGGGTCATTTTCTCTTCATATCTAGAGAAACTATCTACCAGTCTAGTCAAATGAAGTTGTATGCACTACAGCAGACAGACCTCCATGAATGTCTTGAGCACAGTGTGGACAATGCTGTAGCTCTAAATGGCCAGTAGGGGTAATTATTAGCTGGTGCCTCTATGGCATTGCAGGGAACCTATCAGTCTGTTGACTTCATGGGCATCACAAGGTTTCAGATAGGTATGCTTTATGTGGTTCTTTAACCCCTTCACAACTGCCATACGGCTATATACGTTCCAACGGCCGATGCCCCATGCTGTTGTCACGTATATAGACGTTGACAGCCTGGAACGGGTTTAATGAGTGCAGTGCTGCTTCCTTGTGAGCAGCGCTGCACTCTCACGTCGGCCAGGGCTTTGAGAGATAGTGACACCGACAACCCCCTGTAGGTAGCGCAAAACCCTCTGTAGATAGCGCCACCTAAGCTCCCTCCAGCATCAGTATCCCCGGTCAGCGCTCTGGCCGAGGGTTCCCCTCCTATCTACATGGGCACTGTGGTGTTTTCAGGGGGTTGGGACAAAAAACTCGTAACGATTAAAATGCATCCATTTTTTTTAACGTCCATGAAAAACGTATGGCAAATGGCGGTTAAAAACAATGAGACGGCCGTTAAATGGATTAAAATTTTGAGACACATTGATGCAAAACAGCCATGAAAAACCTACCGTTTATCCTTTGTTGACTGCCATATTTTCACTGTCGTGTGTATATAGCCCTCTTCACCCTCCCCTCACAGCGATCCAGGGTGACGGAGAGAGAATAAGACTAAGGGCATGCCCCCACGTGGCGGATTTCCTCCGCAACTGTCCGCATCAATGCCGCACCTAATCCGGGTTGCGGATTACGGCTGCGGATCTGCCCAAAATGTGCAGTAAATTGATGGGACTAGCTGCTGCGGACTGCGGAAAAAGTGCTTCCCTTCTCTCTATCAGTGCAGGATAGAGAGAAGGGACAGCACTTTCCCTAGTGAAAGTAAACTAATTTCATACTTACCGGCCGTTGTCTTGGTGACGCGTCCCTCTTTCGGCATCCAGCCCGACCTCCCTGGATGACGCGGCAGTCCATGTGACCGCTGCAGCCTGTGATTGGCTGCAGCCGTCACTTAGACTGAAACGTCATCCTGGGAAGCTGGACTGGAGACAGAAGCAGGGAGTTCTCGGTAAGTATGAACTTCTATTTTTTTGACAGGTTGCTGTATATTGGGATCGGTAGCCACTGTCCAGGGTGCAGAAACAGTTACTGCCGATCGCTTAACTCTTTCAGCACCCTGGACAGTGACTATTTACTGACGTCTCCTAGCAACGCTCCCGTAATTCCGGGAGCCCCATTGACTTCCTCAGTCTGGCTGTAGACCTAGAAATACATAGGTCCAGCCAGAATAAAGAAATGTCATGTTAAAAAAGCAAGACGCATCCGCAGCACACATAACATGTGCATGACAGCTGAGGACTTCATTGCGGAATTTAGAATCTCCATTGAAGTCAATGTAGAAATTCCGCCATGAGTCCGCAACCAGTCCGCCACTGCTCCGCAACAGACAGAGCATGCTGCGGACACCAAATTCCGCTCCGCAGCCTATGCTCCGCAGCGGAATTTTACGCATCGTCTAAACGAACACTTCTAAATTTAAGTGGAAGTCAATGGAGAAACGGCTCCGCTGCGGATTAACGCTGCGGAGTGTCCGCAGCGGAATTCAAGTGAAATTCCGCCACGTGTGAACCCAGCCTAATTGTTACAGAGCTACAGAGCTGTACAGTGTTTGTATCTATATATATATATATATATATATATATATATATATACACACACACGTATAAATATAATATAACTAAATATATATAAAAAATTACAAAAAAGTGTTTTTTCTCACCTTTTTAGTGATTTGTCTGCTCATGATAAAAATTTTAAACACAGAATTAATTAAACTAATCTAGAAAATGAAGGCCTTATAAGTCTTGTAAAAAAACAAAGTAAAAATAGTTGTGATATTCAAAGCGGTTGCAAAGAAAATATATTATAGTTTAAAGAAGTGCATAACGGAAATTGAAAATTTGACCTGGACACGGGGGCATCAATGACCCTTCGTCATAAAAGGCTTAATCAATCTGTCCCTGCTAGAGACCTCTCCCATTAGTTTAGCATACCTGAATAGAATATATGGTAAGGAGTTGTCTAAAGCAAATCCAACAGAAAAAAAACTGTGTCACGCTCCACACCCTACGTACAGAGGCATTCTCTTCTAAAAGCATTGGTTTTTGGGGAGAATATCCTTGATATATGGAACCTGGTTTAAAATCATACAGATACAGAGGCATGTGGGGTCCTTGCGGCTCCGCAGTACAACTGTACCATGTGCATGAAGCCATACATCCACATCAAACTATTCATGAACATTCACAATCAATTCAGCCAATTGTCTACTTCAATTCCTATAGAGGCGGAAAAGACAATACAACAGTTATCATATGTCCTAAGGCTGTGTTCATACTTTGCAGTTCTATCATGCAACAAAACTGCAACCTGTGAACAAAGCCTAATCACCAGATCAGAGAGGGTCTGGCTGCTGGGACCCCCATCACTTTTGGGAATTAGATCGTCCTAGTCCGGCCCTTAATATCATTTAGCAAGGTCCATTGGTATTCTTTTTTCATTACTAGCATCTGCTGTGCAGTGTATTAGCTCTATGAATGCAACATAAAAATACCACAATATCTTAATTATACTCTATTTAGTCAAATAATTTCTTGTTAGTTCAACAAACTGTTATAAATATTTTAAATATTACGGTAATAAATATGTTACATAATGTTATCAGTTTTAAAACACAATGTCACCATAAGCAGAGAGATCTTTTTTTCTTTTTTTTTTAACAAAGAAATAAAAGTCTGTAACAGCCAATATCACAGTATACCAGGGGCTGTGTGAAGATTATTAATAAAACACAATGTATATATTGCTTTTTGAGAAAGCATATGTGCAAAATATATTGCTTTTCTGTTAACCAGGAGACTTTCAGTTGTGACCTCAAGATAATGTTTCCTCTGTGTCCTGCATTTATTAAAGGGAAATACAAGAACCCAAAAATACATAAAAAAGCACAGAGAAAAGAAATCTCATAAATAATAACCAAATATTATGTCTTAATGAGGCAAACATTACATCTAACATCTGAAAATAAATGGGTTTTCTCAAGTACAGTGGTCTGCAACCCGAGGCTCTTCAGTGGCTAAGGCCTTCTTCACATCACGTTTTTGCCTTGTGTACCTCAAATGAAAGGCCAGAACATATGACACTGTATGGCATACAGTGTGATAAGTCGCCCGGGGACTGGCCCTGGGGAAACTCCTGAAATCACTGTCCATATATGCACAGTGACTTTAGCAGCTTCCCCAGGTCTGAAGTCCCCGGGCAGAGGAAGCATCAACAATCGCTCTGCCTGGGAACTCCGTCCCTGGGGAAGCTCCTGACGTCACTCTCCATATATGGACAGTGACGTCAGGAGCTTCCCTAGGGCCGGAGTGCCTGGGCAGAGGGGCTGTGCAGGAAGCTGTAGCGACATAACTGTCCATATATTGACAGTTATGTCGCTGGAGCGTTCCGATGTATTCGTTCACCCGAGATTTTCCAATTTTGATTATTGAGCGACAGCTGCAGTTTACAGGAGTACATTGAGTGCATGCAACTCAATGAATTCTTCTGGACTGCAACTGTAGCTCGATAGTTAAAATTGGAAAATCTCACTACAAAAAGTCTAGGTGTAGCCCTGGTGTTACAGGTTTAAACAAGCAGCTTTTAGGGTATGTTCACACGAGGTCATTACGTCCGTAATTGACGGACGTATTTCGGCCGCAAGTACCGGACCGAACACAGTGCAGGGAGTCGGGCTCCTAGCATCATAATTATGTACGACGCTAGGAGTCCCTGCCTCGCTGCCGGACATGATTACAGTACGGGACAGTTGTCCTGCAGCGAGGCAGGGACTCCTAGCGTCGTACATAACTATGATGCTAGGAGCACGGCTCCCTGCTCTGTGTTCGGTCCGGTACTTGCGGCTGAAATACATCCGTCAATTACGGACGTAATGACCTCGTGTGAACATACCCTTATGGTACAGGTTACCTGTTTTTTTTCCATCTCCAGCCATATTCTGGTAGAGGCCATACATGTCTGTGAATAAAGTATAAGATCAGGTGTTACACTATTCTTCTGGTTGATAAATGACTTATACTACTTTTTTCCTCATTACGTTTGTTGTTTCTTCTCCTTATTTGCCCAGTCTATCTTTGATGCCACTCAGTGAGGGCAAAAACATGTTTCTACTATCTTTACATTCTGTGTAGATAGTAGAAACCTCTGTACATTGGTACAGTGAAGGTGCCAGCAGATGAAGAGATTAAACATGAATTGCTTTTCAGAGTAAAGAAGAAGCCTCTTTATCTGTCGACACTTCCTCCTCTCTGGTTATATTCTTGCCTCTCCGCATCTTTCAGAGTGAGATTTTTATATTTAGATGGCAGGGGATGACATTTTTTTTTTGGTGTGTACGTTTAATAATTCAGTCTGAGCCCCAAAGTATTTTCCTGATAGTATTATTTCATGGGAAGATTGTTGTCAGTGGTCATGGGCAGCACAAATCTGTATTACTTTGCAGAACTGTGCGGCTCGTACATATGTCTTGTAAGAGAAGAGTGGTGCCAGTATGTTAAACATATTTAGTATTATATATTGCCATTTGTCTTACAACATTTCAACATATTTACAATCCCATTGGGCTAGTGGTTTACAGCAAAAAATGGTTTACGGATATAGTAGCACCATCTCAATGTGAAAAAGTGTCATACAACCACACTCTGGATGTGCGCCCCCCACTGGTTATGTCTATGTCAATCTCATTCTTCTATGATTGTTCATTCATTACATTAGAAAATTAGATTTGCTTCTGTGATTTGCTAAAAACATAAACTTCTCAACCATGTCTTACTGTACTTTCTTCTAGGTCCAATATTCGGCCAGAATTTGCGACTTCCAATAACCATGAATTCAATATGTATACATTTGAAGAGGTTACATCCTGCCAAGTTTGTCAGATGTTGCTCAGGTAACTCGTCCAGCAGTTTATCCTAATAAAATGCATATTTCTTGCCATCTGACACATGATAGTGTAAGGGTATGTTCACACGGCTTTTTTAAACGGCCGAAAAACTGACGAAAAATCAGAAGTAGAACGCCTCCAAACATCTGCCCATTGATTTCAATAGGAAAAACTGTGTTCTGTTTCGAAAGGGCGTTTTTTTTTACGCGGCTGTTTTTAAAACCGGGCGTGTAAAAAAACGCCTGCGAAAAAGAAGTGCATGTCACTTCTTGAGCCATTTCTGGAGCCGTTATTCATTGACTCTATAGAAAAACAGCTCCAAAAACGGCTGTAAAAAACCGCCGCAAAAAACACTAGTTAATTAAAAAACTTCTGGAAATTAGTAGCTGTTTTCCCTTGAAAACAGCTCCGTATTTTCAGAATTTTTTTGCTAAGCATGTGCACATACCCTAATGCTTAAAGGAACACTATGAGCAGAATGTATACATACTGGGGCAGATTTACTAATGTGAACTTCCCACACAGTCTACAACTTTTGAGGATATAGCTTTCTGCTGTTGGTGGAATCCTAACATAAAGTTAAAAGGTATCGCCTGGGGTATACCTCGCCCGGAATTTTCCCCGTTTGGCTACAATGCTAGGACTTGTCCACATGTAACATAATTTCTGCAGCAATTCCGTTGAAAGTAGTTGACATGCTGCAGTCCCAAAAATACGCACCACAGGTAAATTTTTGCTCTGAATATTTACACAGCATGTGGATGAGATATGTTAAATCTCACCCACTTTGCTGCTACTGTATTCTGCTGCATTTTTTCCATCCGCAATCCCGGAAGGAAAAAATTTAGCAATGTCGCTACGTGTGGACGACCCCTTATACTTCGTTGTTAAATCCTACCCACTACTAAAACAAACAAAGTATTTTACACTGGATATTGGCACATATACCGTATCTTAAAAGCAACGTAAACCTTTGAATACTTTTTGGTTTTTGTTTTTCTAAAACAATGTATTATAGTGTTTAATGCAACTTTGTACTTGTTTTTTTATTAAAAAAATATTTTACTTTTTGAGATACAGCTTCTATGTATCCTGGATACATAGACTCTGTATCCTGCACTGATACCCGAATCCGTCAGATCAGTGGGACTGACGGCTTCGGTGACAGTGGGTCCTACGTGTCTCTGCTATAAACTTAGATCGATAACTGCTGAATCCTGCGTGTCATATAACACTATAATACATTGTTTTAGTAAAAAAAATTAAAAAAGAAAGAAAAAAGTCTTCATAGCCTTTAAAGATAATTAATGCATTTAAAGGGGTCGTACAAGATTAGAAGGAGAAGATAAGGAGATTTTAAATCCCATACATTGGGCATATTTACTAAGTTTGAGACAGTGTAAACTTACACCAGGTAGTCCGAAGGCGCTCCAAATTCATCACATTGGTGAATGCTGTATGATAAATTTGGTGCATCGAGCTACACTTGCTAGACACTTTCCTCCTCCTTATAGTACTTTAATGCAGATCTTTGGCACATTTTATGCCATGCCCCTTTCCATTAACCCCGCCTCATCTTCAGAACTTTTTTTTAAGGGTCTAGAAAGGTGCAAACGTCTGTTCTAAAATAAAATGGGTCAAAATGCGCCAAACTGTGGCCCATTTTTAGACACATTCGAGGCGCAGACACAGTAGTAATTCTGCCCCAATATTTTCACCAATTTTTATATCAGATGGACAACTGGGTGATCTAATAATCGATCCCTTTCCTGATATTCACAAAGCAGTGGTGTAAGCAGTTGTCACAAACTTTTCACCATTTTATTCCATAGCAGGCATGCTCACTAGGGATATATTGTCTGAATGCAAACATCTCTATAAAGAGCAGAAGTAATTCATCTAAGCATACCTGGTACAGGTGCCTGCAGTGTTACATACTAAGTGAATGGGAACACTAAAACAGAGCATCGCCGTTTGTCCCCGTCATTATACTGTATGTAAAATCCTGATCCTACATACATTGCTATTCTACTGTACAGCAGCATCGGCAACGCGCACGGCATAGTCCTGCCCACAAAATAGTCACAGCAGGGGAACAAGAAGCAGAGGGGCAGTCAAGAAAGTTCTGAAATTGGGAGATGGGAATAACCCTTTAAGCTAAAGGGGTTTTTTGGTTTCAGAAAATTTATGTTTTTTTTTTGTAAAATTCTGTCCATGGTCATGTGATGGACACACAGGTGCATGGTTCATTACAGTTACAGTATGTGTATCAGAGCTGTGTCTACTAATTATCCCAGCACCTGTGTGTCCATCACATGACCATAGACAGAATTGTATCCTATTGAATAACAACAAGCAGAGATCTCGAAAAGCGTGAGGAATTAATACTGAAAGTATATTGGTAAATTGTGACTTTTAATTATACAAAAAATAACATTAATTTGCTGAAAGTGGACAACCCCTTTAAGAGCCCAGAACATTGTAAGCTCATTTACCTGTGTGGGATGCCAGTCTTGTACAGTCTTGTACTTGTAGGGCTATGGATAGCTACATTTAGGAGACCACAGAGAGAGATCAGCAGCACATCACAGTCCCAGAAAAATTCATGAGGGGCATTAAACAGGAGAAAGTTTCAATTGGTGCAGGCAGTGTCAAGTCGTAGCCAGTCCATGTCCAAATAGACACAAAGAGGTATAGAGACCGCAGCACACACAGGTATCGAGGTTTCAAAAAAGTGTTTTTGTTCCACCATAAATAGCGACGTTTCGACCCAAGCCTTGAGAAAGACCCTCACTTGGGTCGAAACGTCGCTATTTATGGTGGAATAAAGACACTTTTTTGATACCTCAATACCTTTGTGTGCTGCGGTCTCTCTACCTTTTTGTTACAATTAGAAGACCACCATGATGGTTATCAGGAGCGGTAGCAACATTTGGTCCTGGCGCTACACAATCCATATCCACTTGCACAGTATCAACACTTGCCTTGCCAAGGTCCTGCACAAAAGCAATGCCCGTAATCATATTTACCACAGAACCTGTGCTGCCAGTATCCATCTGTACAATTCCCATGCTTGTCCATGCGATGCCGCCTGCCAGTCCTTTAACTAGAGTTGCACAAGCAATGACCTACAAAGAGATGAATGTCAAATTCAGCCATGCTTTATCTGTATATATAAAAGGCTGTTAAGGTGTGTTATATGTTGTCCTGGAATTAACTGATTAAATGCCACATTTTGGACATTTATATTGTAATATATGAGAGCATTTTCTTCATAGAAATAAATAATATTCATTCAAAGGTGGAAACCCATTTACCTTTATAGTGAATTTATTTTTCAGGGGGACATTCTTCCAGGGATATTTTTGTTCTAAATGTGGGACTGGGGCTCACAAGGAGTGCCTGGGCAGAGTGGATACCTGCGGGCGTGGAGGTATGAAATATCGGCGGTGATTGCAGTGTTTTAATGAGATTGTAAAGCAAGGAAGGAATAATTAAAGTTCATTCTGAGGGTGATGTGTTTTTATTAGAGCACAAATACTCTTAAAACTGCCATTTATATGCACAATTAGAGAAGCATGTGAGATTCATGAGGACCCTGACCCTCCTTAATTATCATAAGAGTATCTAGGGAAACAGTTGGGAATTGCTTTTGAGTTTAACCCCTGCATTGTATACTCTGTTCCCCCATAAACTATAATGTAAAACAACAGAATCCGAAAGATACTTTCCCTGAAAATAGTAATACATAATGCAGCGCTATACTGCGTCTATAAGTGATTCAAAATCCATCAGCTATACAATAGCATACTGATAAAATATCATGCAGTGTTATAGTGAATAAAATAATCTAATATACGGATGTAGCCATCTTTATCTTGAATCTGATCACTTGCTGCAACGTCGTGATATCACACAACAAAAGCCATTGAAAAGTCATTGAAAATGTCAAAATATAGGATCTTGCCACTGTGTATTTATTGTGTTAAAAGTCAAGATAAAGACGGCTACATCTGTACAGTACTGCAGGGCTAAGTTATAGTACCTGCCAGTTTACTCATTCACACAGCTCTGTCTCGCAAGTGACTTCTTATCAAGTTGGTTAATGATCTCCCAATAGTGAATCCCAATATGAGAGCGCAGCATTTGTCGTATTTGCCGTATTTCTTGACTGGCAACCGGGAGGGTGGCAGGGACAGAACCAGAGTCACCCACCTTGTCCTGTTACATTAGAAGTCCACACCCATCTATGTGGCTATGTACAATAATATTGTGTCTTGTTCTGTCCACCGGTAATGCTGTTTTCTAATTGCCTTCCAGAGTCCGGGACTTTGAAGCCTTGGGTAGGTTAGTTTTTTTTCTTATTTCAATAATCTGTTTGTTGTATAAAACATTCTCCTGCCATATGATGTTTATAAAGAGTAGTATTTATGTATGTTTTCAGAGAGAACATAGGTCTTTATATTGCTGCAATGATGTATGATTAGGAAAAGGGAGAAGTAACACTGTATTTCAAGGCAACATTCACTAAAGTGACGAGTCAACCCTATACAAAAAAGCTTTGTAAAGAGCACGCAAATCAAACAAACCAATGTTTTCAGTAGCAGACCCATTGAACCATATATCATTTTATCATTGTCTATATCATTTTAATGAAAATACATTAAGAATAATCTGTAATTTTATAGCGCCAAATATTCTGCAGCGCTTTACAATTGTGGAAGTGACTAGTGAGTAAAATGGCAAAAACAAATGAACAAACAATGATACAAAAGGAGAAATGTTCCTGCTCATAGGAGCTTACAATCTAATTGTACTGGAAAGAGTGATACAATAGGTACAAGTTGCTGATTTTGTCCATGAGACCTGCTCTTTGTGTTGGAAAGGGGAATATAACTTAAGCTGTATGAACCTGTCACCCAGCCAGTATCTGATCCTACACCGACGTAAGGGGCAGAGTGATGCAACAAGGGTAGCTAGTTGAGGACACGGTGGAATGGAGATATTTGTGACAGGTCAGGTGGTGTATGGGCCATGGGCTATGGTTATGTGGCATAAGTCTCCTTGAACAATTGAGTATAGCACACTTTAAACTGAGAATGCAAGTCTGATGGTTTGGGGCAGTAATTTCCACAGAATAACTGCAGGAATCCCTCAGACGAGAATGAGAGAGTTCATTCATTTTTAGTAATTTATAGAGGTAGTGACAATCTAAGCTCTGCTTTATGTGTACTAAAGCTGTGTAACAAGCTGCCCATACAGTATGTAAGGTATAACTTTCTCTATGCTGGTGGCTAGTCAGTCTCGTCAAAATGCCATAACCCGTTGGGGCCACGTGACGTACATTTACGGTGCTGGCGCTATGTAGTTAGCACCAAGTGCCCTGAATATATGGCACAGCGATGGCGTAGGCCCAGGAGCTGCCTAATGAAGGCTCCAGTTCTGCCATCTTTTGTGCTCCCATTAGGCACTACCATAGGCAAGACCTATTGTAGTATATGATATCAATGTACAAGCAATTGCATGGTTAAGTTAGTGGGGCTAAAAAAAAAAAAGAAAGGTGAAATAAAATGTTAAAAATTATATAAATATATATATACATATACACAACTTTTTTCCCTTTACAAAAAATTATATTTACTTACCTGAAATTTTCATTTTCTGGTGCCTGTAAGCAGCACACAACTTGCTTAACCCCAAACCAGAATAGAAGACATGTTAAACAGAAATTATTAGATATGCAAGTGTCAATTAATAAATTTGACTTCCCAAATCACACTATAAAAAGATCATGAAGACGCAGCACTATGTGTTTGTCTGCAACAATAATATTCTATTCAGGTACGTAAGTCTGCTGCCTACGGACTCCAGGAAATGAAAATTTCAGGTAAGTAAACTTGAATTTTTCCTGAACAGCACACAATGGGACTCAATAAGCAACATTAGGAACAAACTGCTTTCTCAAGCACTCTCTTGCTAAGGCTTGGTTCACACGACCTATTTTCAGACGTAAACGAGGCGTATTATGCCTCGTTTTACGTCTGAAAATACGGCTACAATACGTCGGCAAACATCTGCCCATTCATTTGAATGGGTTTGTCGACGTACTGTGCAGACGACCTGTCATTTACGCGTCGTCGTTTGACAGCTGTCAAACGACGACGCGTAAAATGCCTGCCTCGGCAAAGAAGTGCAGGGCACTTCTTTGCAACGTAATTTGAGCCGTTCTTCATTGAAGTCAATGAAGAGCAGCTCAAGATTTACGAGCGTCACAGACGCCTCGCAAAATGCGAGGAGGAGCTTTTACGACTGAAACGAGGCAGCTGTTTTCTCCTGAAAACAGTCTGTCTTTTCAGACGTAAAAGCCTCTCATCGTGTGCACATACCCTTAAGGTCGAACCCTCTGAGGAATTAACAACTAACCTGTAGTGTCTCACAAACCATGTGGCAGCTTTGCAAATGTTACCCAACAGAACTTGGGCCAACTTGGCCTGCGAAGTAGATGTTTATTTAGTTTAGTGAGCTGTAATGGATAAAGGAGGGCTTGGACATCCAGAAGATAGCAGTCTTGAATAAGATCCTTAATCCATCCTGGCATAGAACCCTTGCTCGTTTTGTTGCCCTTGTTGGGCCCCCTTAATTGAAGGAAAAGCTTTCCCACATTTCTGAAAGATAGAGAACCTCACTTACTAATGCTGACTAATAGTTAGACAGCGTAACCTTAGACCAGGCCGGTACAAAATGCTCCAAATTTATCCCTGTGGTGCATGCTGTGTAATAATTTTGGTACATCTTGCATGACCCTTTTCTCTTCCTTATACCACTTTTGATTAGGTTTATTTTGCGCCTGATTTTGTGCCAGTTTTTTTTCACACACTTGGGCATTTAAGCCATGCCCCTTGCCAACAAGCCACGCCTCCATTTCGGAACACTTCTGAAAAGTGTCTCGTGAAGTGCAAACATCATAAATGCGCCAAACTGTGACAATTTGTGACAAAATTTGGTAAATTTTTCAACACTTTCTATACCCAGATACAGTAGTAAATCAGCCATAGAGTCTTTTGTAAATAAAATAGAATCATCCCTTTAACATCCAGAAGACGATAGTTCTCCTGATCCTCATTTTGAGGGTATAGACAAAAAACTGGCAATGAAATCACCTGATAGATGTCGTAGACATAAATGATTTTAGAAATAAAGCATGGCATAAGTCTTATCACTATGTGATCGGGACAAATAAGAAAATAAGGTTCTTTAGATGATAGTGCTTGCAATTCTCCGATACACTTGGCTGAAGTTATGGCAACAAGAAATAAAGTTTTTAAGGAGACGGCTTAATGGAGGCTCGTTCAGCTGGTTCAATGGAGGGCCCATGAGAATATTAATAACCAGAGAGAGATCTGGAACGAAAACATAGAAAGTATGAATGTGTTCACCCATAACTTTTCCTGAATTGTGTTGAGTTATACAATTTGATATGATACCATTTCAATACAATCTTGAGCCATCCAGTAAAAAACGTATCTTAAACGTATATACTTTTTCTTCCATAGAGTCTATGGGCGATGGGTGGTCGAAAGATGGCATCTGTCAGAGGCATCAGTCACAGCCATCCTGTAAAAAATTTTTTAATTAAAGAGACTCTGTCACCACATTATAAGTGCCCTGTCTCCTATATAAGGAGGTGGGCGCTGTAATGTAGGTGACAGTAATGCTTTTTATTTAAAAAAACGATCTTTTTTCACAACGTTAGGAGCGATTTTGGTTTATGCTAATGAGCTTTCTTAATGCCCAAGTGGGCGTACTTTTACTTTCGACCAAGTGGGCGTTGTACATAGGAGTGCATGACGCTGACCAATCGGCATCATGCACTCCTCTCCATTCATTTACACTGCACTAGCGATATAGTTATATCACTATGTGCAGCCACATACACACACACTAACATTACTGCAGTGTCCTGATAATGAATACACATGACCATCCAGCCTGGACGTCATGTGTACTCAGAATCCTGACACTTCTGACTCTTTTTTGTGAGATTCCAGCAACGGATACGAAATCTCGCGAGATCACGGAGCTAAACGAGATTTGGTTTCACTTGCCGGAATCTCACAAAAAAGAGTCAGAAGTGTCAGGATTCTGAGTACACATGACGTCCAGGCTGGATGGTCATGTGTATTCATTATCAGGACACTAGTAATGTTAGGGTTTGTGTATGAGGCTGCACATAGCGATATATCTATATCGCTAGTGCAGTGTAAATGAATGGAGAGGAGTGCATGATGCTGATTGGTCAGCGTCATGCACTCCTCTGTACAACGCCCACTTGGTCGAAAGTAAAAGTACGCCCACTTGGACATTAAGAAAGCTCATTAGCATAAACCAAAATTGCTCCTAACGTTGTGAAAAAAGATAGTTTTTTTAAATAAAAAGCATTACTGTCACCTACATTACAGCGCCCATCTCCTTATATAGGAGACAGGGCACTTATAATGTGGTGACAGAGTCTCTTTAAATATATACGTTTTTCTAACATGGGAGGTAGCAAGAAAATTGTCTTTTTGAATAATGGGAATAACTGAACTGATGATTTCCATCTTGATGTTTTTTCTTCCGAGGAATTTTGAGATCTCTTATTAGATTCTATTTTCCCCAGGTTTGGGCTTTTTCCCTCACTGAGGGTTTTTAAAATCCC
This sequence comes from Rhinoderma darwinii, assembly GCF_050947455.1. NCBI lineage: Eukaryota > Metazoa > Chordata > Amphibia > Anura > Rhinodermatidae > Rhinoderma > Rhinoderma darwinii. Next base: position 49,915,083 of record NC_134693.1, read on the forward strand.
TTCCAACTGTGGCCTAATCACGCTAGATCCTTGCAAAGGTAGTTTACAGAAATGTTTTTTGGTGGAAATAACACCAGCCCACTGTTTTATCCATATTGCCATCCTGGCTTCATTGAAAGCTTCTAAAGGTTTAGAGGAGCACCATCAGCTGTTAATTTAAGTAGGGAAAGATTTGGGAGGTCCTTCCCATTCTGCAGTTTTTTTTAGGTCTATCTTGGAAAGCGCTTTGAATCTAGCCTTAGATCCATCTTCTTATCACGCTTAGGTCATTCACTCTGAGGGCACTCCTTCAGAATGGTATGACTAGGAAACACTTTCTCCTTAATGGGAGGAAAAGTAGATTAGATGCTACTTTTTTGGATTATTATCTGTTCTTGTCTGACTCAATAGTACATTTAACTGCCTTGAGTAACGAGGGAGCTCTATCATTATGAAAGAGGCATAAATAGTGCATATAGAAATCATCAGAGTTCCCTGAAGAAACTTCACCCTCCGAGCGATCTGACCAGGAGGCAGAAGCAACCTCACTTTGAGGAATATCCTCTTTGCGTGATCTTTTAAGGCCCTTTAACACAGGCCAATTATTCAGTTTTCTGGTGTAGCACCCTTTTGACAAACTACGGCCAGTTTCTCAAAAGTCACAATTTTTGGGCCAAGTTCATATGCATGTTTTAAAAAGGACGTACATACACAGATTGTCATGTTACCGTTTCAGACTTTATTTTCAGTACTGATAATAATAGATAAGATAATGACAGTGGTTCACCCACAACTTTACTTTCTACCTGTTTTAGGGCGCATTCACACAGTTGTATTTTCATTTACTCTTACATACATATATTTATAACCAAAGTTGGGAGTAGATCCCATCTAAAAAAAAAGCAGAAAAACCTTCCCTAATAGAGGAAAGTGGAAAACTTACTACACTTATACATTTATTGCCAAAAACAGTAGTGGAGAAAAGAGTGCCCCCCTCTGTGGAGGTCTTGAGGCTGATCACCAGGCGTTAGAGCAGTCAGATCTGCACTAATCTGCTGATCTAGAAGGGTTTGCACAGCAGAAATGCAGCAATTTATAAGAACGCTCAGTTTACATACATTAGTCCGGAAGAGCAGTTTATGAAGTTTTTAACTAAGTAGTCTTACAGAAAGATGGCTGCACAGACCTACAAAATAATACAAACTGCCTGGTCAAGTAGGTGGTCAAGAAGTCCAGTGCCTGATTCATTGTCTTCATGAAGGCCGCACATCCTTTTTAGGGCTTATTTACACGAGCGTGTTAAACGTCTGTGGAACGGCCATTGAAACAGCGGCCGTCCCACGGACCTATGTAATTCAATGTGGCCGTTCACACAGCCGTTGTTTCAACGGACCATGTGAAGGGTCAGTGCGAAAATAGGACATGTCCGTTCTTTTCGCGCATCACGCATCCCTCCATAGACTCTCAACTATGGAGGATGCGTGACATCACATCCCGCAGCGCTGAGCACGCTGCACCTCGGATGTGAAAAACGGAAGTTTTTCAAATCTGAGATGCGCAGCGTTCGTGTGAATCAGGCCTTAGACTGAGAGCTTCATCACCTATCAAAATAACATTATTTTATCCAAAATGTTGTGTCAAATACATCTGCAAACAGGTGGCTGTGACATTAACCCCTTAACGCACCATGACGTAACTGTACGTCATGGTGAGCAGTAAGTTCGCGCACCTTGACGTACAGTTACGTCAGTGCTTTGACAGTTAACCGCCGCGCGGCGCTACACCGCAGCGGCGGTTAACTGCAGGGTGTCAGCCCTGCTCTCCCCGTTGCCGATCAGCGGCCTGTCGCCGCTGATATCGGCAGTTAACCCCTTAATTGCGGCGCTCGATTTTGAACGCCACAATTAAGGTCTTTAGCGCCGATCGGCAGCCCCCATGTGAAATCACGGGGGCTGGCGATGGTACCCATGGCAACCGGACGCCAGACAATGGCTTCCGGGTTGCCATGTACAGAAGCCTATGAGGACCACCCCGAGGGTGGTCGTCGTAGGCTTCCTGTCAGTGTGACTGTCACGTCACAATGACAGTTGGAATGCATTACACTACGTGTGTAGTGTAATGTATTCCAGCAGCGATCAGAGCTGCAAGTCTAAGTGTCCCCTAGTGGGACAAGTGAAAAAAGTAAAAAAAAGAATAAAAATGTTTTAAAAAAAGTGTAAAAATAAAAGTTATAAGTGACATAAACAAGAACTGCTTTTTTTCCTATAATAAGTCTTTCATTATAGGAAAAAAAATGAACACGTAAAAAAAAAGTACACATATTTGGTATCACCGCGTTCGTAACGACCCCAACTATAAAACTATAATATTATTTTTCCCACACAGTGAACGCCGCAAAAAAAATAAACGAAAAACAATGCCAGAATCACTATTTTTTGGTCATCACCCCTCACAAAATATGTAATAAAAAGTGATCAAAAAGTCGCATGTACGCCAAAATAGTACCGATACAAACTACAACCCGTCCCGCAAAAAACAAGCCCTTACACAGCTTTTTTGACTGAAAAATAAAAAAGTTATGGCTCTCAGAATATGGTGACACAGAAAATACATTATTTTCTAAATAAGTTATTTTATTGCACAAACGCTGCAAAACATAAAAAAACCTATATACATATGGTATGGCCGTAATCGTACCGACCCGCAGAATAAAGTATAATAGTCATTTATAGCCCAGGATAAACGCCGTCAAAAATAAATAAAAATCATTGTCAGAATTTATGGTTTTTGGTCACCTGGCTTGCCGAAAAATTGAATAAAAAGTGATCAACAAAATCGCATGTACCCCAAAATGGTACAAATGAAAATTACAGATTGTCCCGCAACAAATAAGCCCTCACACGGCTCCGGTGGTGAAAAAATAAAAAAAGTTCCGGCTCCCAGATTATGGCGATGCAAAATGTGCAGAGTGTTCCAAAAGTGGATAAGATCGGGCACCATTTATCAGTGCGACACCGGCCACATATCTGTGGATTATTATTTATTTACCCCATTATTATACCCTCTTATTATGCCCCTGATGTACTCTGCCCAGCCTACATGTGCCCCAACATTATAAACTGAAATACCAGCAAAACGCCAGAGCTACTACCAAGCAAAATATGCGCTCCAAAAGCCAAATGGCGTCCCTCCCTTCTGAGCCCTACAGCGTGCCCAAACAGCCGTTTATGTCCACCGATATGGCATCGTACCAAAAAATGGTACCAATAAAAACGACAGCTCGTCCCGCAAAAAATAAGCCCCCACACCGCTCTATTGACAGAAAAATAAAAAAGTAGTGGCTCTTGGAAAGCGGGGAGGAAAAACGAAAAAGCAAAACATGAATCAGTTCGTAAAGGGTTAATTACTTTCTAATGAAAAAACATTTATGACCACATGTGGGGTATTGCCGTACTCAGGAGAAATTGCTTTACAAACGTTGGGGTGCATATTCTCGTTTATCCTTTGTAAAATTGAAAAAATTCAACATTTTAGTGGAAATAATGTTGATATTAATTTTCACGGCCTAATTCTAATAAATTCTGCAAAAGACGTGTGGGGCCTAAATGCTCACTATACCCCTAGATAGATTCCTTAAGTGGTGTAGTTTCCCAAATGGGGTTACTTTTGGGGGGCTTCCACTGTTTCGGTCTCTCAGGGGCTTTGCAAATTCGACATGACACCCAAAAACATTCCAGCTAAATTTGAGCTCCAAAAGCCAAATAGTGCTCCTTCCCTTCTAAGCCCCGGTGTGGGTCCAAACAGTAGTTTATTACCACATATGGGGTATTTACGTAATCAGGAGAAATTGTTTTACAAATGTTGGGGCGCTTTTTCTCCTTTATTCCTTGTAAAAATTAAAAATGGCTACCTTTTTTCAGAAAAAAAGTAGATTTTCATCTTCACATACTAATTCAAATAAATTTAGCAAAAAAACTGTTTGTTCAAATGCTAACTATACCCATAGATAAATTCCTTGAGGGGTATAGTTTCCAAAATGGGGTCACTATTGGGGGGTTTCCACGGTTTTCTTCCCTCCAGTGCATTGCAAACGCGACACGGCACTGAAAACTATTCCAGCAAAATCAGAAATCCAAATGGTGCTCCTTCTTTCTGAGGCCTGCTGTGGGTCCAAACAGCAATTTATTACCACATATGGGGTATTGCTATAATCGGAAGATATTGCTTTACATATGTTGGGGTGTTTTTTCTACTTTATTCCTTGTAAAAATTTAAAATTTCCTAATTTTTTCACAAAAAAAGTAGATTTTCACCTTCACATACTAATTCAAATAAATTTAGCAAAAAAACTATGGGTTCAAAATGCTAACTATACCCATAGATAAATTCCTTGAGGGGTATAGTTTCCAAAATGGGGTCACTTTTGGGGTGTTTCCACTGTTTTGGCAGCACAAGGCCTCCTCACACCTGACATGGTACCTAAAATATATTCTAATAAAATAGAGGCCCAAAATCCACTAGGTGCTCCTTTGCTTCTGAGGCCTGTGTTTCAGTCCATGACCGCGCTAGGGCCACATGTGGGGTATTTCTAAAAACTGCAGAATCTGGGCAATAAATATTGAGTTGCATTTCTTGGGTAAAACCTTCTGTGGTACAGAAAAAATTTATTACAAATGAATTTTTGAAGAAAAAAAATGAAATTTGTAAATTTCACCTCTACTTTGCTTTAATTCCTGTGAAACGCCTAAAGGGCTAAAATACTGTGAATGCTGTTTTGAATACTTTGATGGGTGCAGTTTTCAAAATGGGGTGATTTATGGTGACTTTCTAATATATAAGGCCCTCAAAGCCATTTCAGAACTGAACTGGTCCCTGAAAAAATAGCCTTTTGAAATTTTCTTGAAAATATGAGAAATTGCTGCTAAAGTTCTAAGCGTTGTAACGTCCTAGAAAAATAAAAGAATGTTCAAAAAACGACGCAAACATAAAGTAGACATATGGGAAATATAAACTAGTATGTATTTTGTGTGGTATTACTATCTGTTTTACAAGTAAATACATTAAAATTTAGAAAAATGCTAATTTTTGCTAATTTTCTCTAAATCTTGGCGTTTCTTACAAATAAATATTGAATTTAATGACAAAATTTTTTCAGTATCATAAAGTACAACATGTCACGAGAAAACAATCCCAGAATCGCTTGGATAGGTAAAAGCATTCTGGAGTTATTACCACATAAAGTGACACATGTCAGATTTGCAAAAATGGGGCTGGTCCTGAAGGCCAAAACAGGCTTAGACACTAAGGGGTTAAACAATTTTTGCCTTCAGATACAGTGTTTTCCAGGACTAAGAGGACCAATAGCAGAAAACAGGAAGCTCCACCATTGTCACCAGATTTGGTCATAGTACACACCAAAGGACAAACAACCCTCTACTCCACTACTCATCTTTATACAGTGCTTATAATAAAAAAGAATTGTGTTACACGTAATGTTATGAGGAAAAATTAAAAAAATTAAACCTATAGCCTTGAAAAGTGGGGACATGATTCAATTATATAAATATATGAATGGCCCATACAAGAAATATAGTGAAAACCTGTTCCATGTAAAACCCCCTCAAAGGACAAGGGGGCACTCCCTCCATCAGGAGAAAAAAAGGTTCAACCTTCATAGGAGACAAGCCTTCTTTACTGTTGCGAACTGTGAATCTACCGAATAGTCACCGCAGGATCCGTCACAGCAGGGACAGGAGATGGCTTTAATAAAGGCTTAGATCATTTCCTAGAACGAAAAAATATTAGCCCCTATGTCAACGTGTAGACATTTTTCCTTCCCTTTTCCCATCTCTTGGATGAACTTGATGGACATGTGTCTGTAACTATATTAAGATATCAGGCGACAGCTACAGTAGACATGAATATCCTTTTCTTTATGAGCTCCTGGCAACTACATAAAGTGCTGTAGCTGGAGCTTAGTGCAGGCTAAATCATATTTCATAATACATTACGTATTATTCTGCGATCACAGCCATGCTTCCATAGTAGACTGGAATATATAGCATTTCTCTATTAAAAATAAAAATTTTAAACCATTGTATATATTTTTTTTTAAAAGAATATCGTGAAAACTACTAAAGTCTATTTTCCTAGTAGAACTTTTCAACTGTTATTCAATAGAGAGAAGATTTTACACCTTAGAGAATATTTTTTCTTTTGTGTCAGGCAGCATTACATCTTGAAAGGCAGTCCTTCTTCTTATACATTCAGAGCCGATTCGTACATTGGACAAAGTCACTCCATTGAAGGTTATTCCTTTATATGGAAGGATACTAACAATTATTATATTGGGGATATTATTAGCTTTCACTGGTTGTAATGTATATTGTCAGCTGTCAATCATTTCTGCCAGTCGACATTCGCCTTGTTAGCTTGATTAATTCAATATTAAGTCCCCTGACTCTGTTGGGTATGGAATATAACAGGCCTGGATCGTTTCAGTCTTGTATAGAAAGACAAGCCTTCAGTGCATACCTGTGACACTAGCGCCATGACTGTTATTAATCTGTAGAAAGGCACCCATTGGCTACTAAGCCAAGAACAGTGTGTTCACTTCTAGAATTATACATAAGCACAGACTGCTGTACGGAACAAAGTGCCACACTGCACACAGGTGACATGTGGGTGTAACTTTTCTGGTTAGATAGCACCCTAAAAAATTAAAGTGTACCTCTCATGTGCATTATCTGTAATTCCATAATATACTGTAACTGAGTGGACATATTTATGTTATTATTTTGTACCTGCACTTGGAAACTATCCATGTTCCGCCTTCTAAGGCTCATTTTTGTTGCAATTACCTGATAATTTCCTTTTTCTCACTACTGGTTTATTAGTCTATACTTTAGAATACTTCTGCCCTTAATTTAATAGAAATTCCCTGTAGTTAGCCAACAGGTTGTGAACTACAGTGATACTCCCGAGGTTGAAGCCAGCTTCACAGCCTCTTACGCTGTCCAATCAGCACGAGGCCGCTTTAGGCAAGCAAAGCCCAGCGTGATCTCGCAAGAAAAACCGTATCTCGTGAGACCTTGCAGGGTGAAGTTGCCTAGTGCTCATTGGAACGTGTCAGAGGCTGTGAAGCCGACTACACCTCGGGAGAATCAGTGTAGTTCACATCCTGTTGGCTAACTTCAGGGAATTAGCATATGGGGCGCTAACACAACGGGGAGTGGCATATCTCAGGAACGGGGGCCCAAGACAAAAGAAAACCAGCGCTGAATTCAGGGGGACAGTGGTATTCAGGACAGATAACAGTTTGCATTATATGACCTAGTGACAGGTCCTCTTTAAGTAACAGATAAAACTGTAGAGACACTAAGCTTTATGTGTATTGTAATTGCATGTAAAATTTGAATAATGCATTATGGTGTTAGACGTAAGGACATATATTGTATAGGAATATGTTCTGTATGTTATTTAATTCATAATACTATATTTCTCCTAGAGAGAAAATGGTCCTTCGAGGTCAGTAAGACATGCAGATCCAGGTATGTCTTAGAAAGTTACGATCTATCTACGTATGTCACATATACTGTACAAATGTTTTTATTTTTGTTTAACGTTGGATTGTTGTATAGTTGAAGCTCTGTCAGGTCTCCTATGCTATTCTCTCTAAGGCCACCAGAGGATAAAGGGAAAAACACTGGGCTTGAGGATATATAAGTATCTATGATTTGATTCAGTATTTTTAAGTAAAAAGCTGCTTAAAGGGGTTTTCTGGCATCGATATATATATATATATATATTTTTTAATATTCTGTTTATGCTGGATATTGTGACTTAATGCCATCGACATACCTGTATCAGTCATTTGCTTCACCATCAGGTACTGCCGAGCTCCGATTTCTTTACATTTTGAACGTCTGGTCTGCAGCCATTTACTGGCTCCCTCCCAGACTAGCAAGGTCCCATGCTGCATAGCGCTCCTCCCCGTATACTTCCAGTATGATTTAGTCCGCCGGGCGAATGCACGATTCTGCTGAGGCACAAGTGACGCAGGCCAAGTGGCAGCAAAGGCTTGAGCATGCGTGGTGAAAACTTGATGTGTCTCAACCACGAATGCTCATAGGCTGATGGCAAGGATTCGGTCTGCCCCTTGCTGTTTTGTACAGTGACATCACCAGTGACGTCCCGGTACATTACGTCAACAGGAAGAGAAGATGTATTGGACACTGACGGAAGTTAACATTTTCTATGCGGAAGCATCACCTGACTATTTGGGGAAACAGCGATACAGACGCTTTATCAAATGCAGATATATTACAAAGTATCCTGGTTATTTTACTTACACAATTTTCAACGGGTATCGGAAAATCACTTTAAGTTTCCAGGACACATAGAGAAAGCATGTGAGTCCTACCACCCCTCGCCCACACACAGTGATTGACATCTCTTCCTTCATTCAAGAAAAGCTGCCTGCCACTCTGTGTGGGCAAGGGAAGCAGTACTCACCGACTTTCTTTTTATATATATATATATATATATACTCAAGTTACATTATTATGACCACCAGCTAATATCCATAGTAATCGCCGCATGCAGCACGGACAGAAGCTAGACGGGCTTGAAGTGGCTCAATAAGGTGCTGGTAGGTTGTCTCAGGTATCTGGACCATGCTGACTGCAGGGCATCCCACATTTGCTGGAGGGTGCGTGGGGGAGGATTCATAGAGTGAACAAGACAATCGAGGTGGTCCCACAGATGCTCAATTGGGTTCAAGTCAGACGAATTTGGGAGCCAGAGAAGTTGTAAAGTATCTGCCAGACACAGCTTCTGTGTCGACGCCCGTGGTTAATCCGTCTACATCTGCTCCTAAGTGTGATAGAGTGACTCGATCTGCTACCACTAAGGCTGGTAGGCTGAGGAGTGGGAGAACCTATCACAACCTGGCCAGACGGTTCTAGCTCCCGCCCTCTGTCTATTTATACCTTCATTTGCTTCTTGTCTTTGCCTGTGATTCTCTCTTGTTTCCTGGCTCTGCTGTTCCAGCTATTACTATTGGCCTAAGCTTTATATTGACCCTGGCTTCACTGACTACGCTCCTGCTCTGCGTTTGGTACCTCGTACACTCCTGGGTTGACTCGGCTCGTTCACTACTCTTGTAGCTCACGGTGTTGCCGTGGGCAACTGCCCCATTTCCCTTAGTTTCTGTGTACCCTTGTCTGTTTGTTTGTCGCGCACATACTGAGCGTAGGGACCGTCGCCCAGTTGTACGCCGTCGCCTAGGATGGGTCGTGCAAGTAGGCAGGGACTGAGTGGCACGTAGATTAGGTCTCACCTGTCTGTCTCCCTACCCCATCATTACAGAAGTACTTGGAAGTCTTGGTCATGCTCTTCCAACCACTCTTGGACATTTCTAGCCGTGTGACATGTCGCATTGTCTTGCTTGAAGATTCCATCTGTCCCAGGGAAGACAAACAGCATGTATGGGGGGGGGGGGATGTGATCTGCAACGATGGATTCATACCCAAATCGGTTCAGAGTGCCTTCCACATGGATGAGTGGGCCCAGAAAATGCCATGAAAAAATTCCCCAGATCATAACGCTGCCACAACCAGCTTGTGTTCTTCCAGCAATGGTTGCAGGGTGTTTATTCTCTGACGTTTCTCGCCTGACACGCTAACGTCCATCCGTTCGATGAATCAGAAGATGTGACTCATTGGAGAAGGCAACCCTTTGCCAATCATCTGCCGTCAAATTCTGATACTGCCGTGCGAATTGATGCCTTTTTTTTCAGATGCACCTTTGTTAGCATAGGAGCAGTGAACATCCGTCTGCTTCAGAGCCCCATATACAGTAGGGTGTGCTGAACTGTTGTATTACACGTCTGGTAGCCTCCTAATAATAATAATAATAATCTTTATTTATATAGCGCCAACATATTACGCAGCACTTTACAATTTAGAGGGAACATGAAACAAACAATATCCGACATTACATAGTGACAAAGCTAATTTACAATTCAAACAGAGGAGTGAGGACCCTGCTCGCAAGAGCTTACAATCTATGAGGAAATAAGGGAGACACAAAGTGTAGCAGTGTTTGTTCTGTACAATGGTCCAGCCATTTTTTTTTGGGTGGTACACATAAAGCTGCATGAGCCGGTCGCCAGCCAGTATCCATGTATGACGGACATGAAGCGAAGGCGTGTGAGGGAATCTTATTCCGATGACCATGGGAAGGAGTCAGATTAGGGAATGTTATAGGCCTGTCTAAAAAGATGTGTTTTCAGGGCACGTTTAAAATTGTGGATATTGGGAATTAATCTGATTGTCTGGGGTAGCACATTCCAGAGGACTGGTGCAGCACGAGAAAAATCTTGGAGATGGGAGTGGGAGGTTCGGATTATGGAGGATTTTTATCTAAGGTTATTGGCAGAACGTAGAGCCCGAGTAGGGTGGTAGACAGAGATGAAGGAGGAGATGTAAGGAGGTGCAGCACTGTGGAGAGCTTTGTGGGTGAGAGTAATAAGTTTGATTTTATTCTGAAGGGGATGGGCAACCAGTGCAGTGACTGGCACAGAGTAGAGGTGTTGGTGTAGTGCTTGGTCTGAAGGATGAGCATAGCTGCCGCATTCAGGATAGAGTGGAGAGAGGAGAGTTTAGTGAGGGGAAGGCCGACTAATAATGAGTTACAGTAGTCAAGATGCGAGTGAATCAGAGCGACAATGAGAGTTTTGGCTGTTTCCTCAGTAAGAAAAGGGCGGATTCTGGAGATGTTTTTGAGGTGAAAATGACAGGAGCGTGAAAGTGATTGTATGTGAGGAGTAAAGGAAAGATCTGAGTCAAAAATAACCCCGAGACAGTGGTCGTGCTGCTTAGGAGTTATGATAGTGCCACATACTGAGAAGGAGACATCAGGTTTAGGGAGGTTAGTAGATGGTGGGAACACAAGGAGCACAGTTTTAGAAAGATTCAGTTTCAGATAGGGAGAGGAGATGATGTTAGAGACAGTGGACAGACTATCACTGGTGTTTTGTATTAGAGCAAGGGTGATGTTATGGGAAGAGTCGTATAATTGGGTGTCATCAGCGTGGAGATGTTACTGGAAGCCAAATCTGCTGATGGTTTGTCCAATAGGGGCTGTGTAGAGAGAAAAGAGGAGCGGACCTAGGACTGATCCCTGAGGAGCCCCGATAGCAAGTGGATAAGGAGAAGAAGGAGAGAGCCCTGTCTTTAAGGCCAATAGAGTGGAGCATGTTAAGTAGGAGTTTGTGGTCTACAGTGTCAAAGGCTGCAGAGAGATCCAGAAGAATCAGGAGAGAGTATTTACCCTCCGATTTAGCCGCCAAGAGATCAGTTGAGACTTTACTAAGGGCAGTTTCTGTGGAGTGTAGAGTGCGGAAACCACATCAATGGCAAGTAGTGCTCCGCAGTTTCCACGTCGGTTATTTCCAAAGGTGCAATTTGTCCAGTCACGATACGCTTTCACCACAGCAGCACGCGAACAGTTCACAAACTGCGCTGCTTGAGAAATACTGCCATCCTTGGCCCGAAAGCCAATAATCATCTCTTTTTGCAACTCTGATAAATCGCCATTTTATCCATGGCAACAACGAGTGATATGTGCTCAGACAGCCCATCGCACACCTTATATACCCACCAAGCCAGCACACGACACATCACTTTCTTCATAGGCTATGCGCTGCTGACATCGAAAGTAGGAGGTGGTCATAATAATGTGACTCGACTGTGTGTGTGTATATATATATATACAGTGAAGGAAATAAGTATTTGATCCCTTGCTGATTTTTGTAAGTTTGCCCACTGTCAAAGACATGAACAGTCTAGAATTTTTAGGCTAGGTTAATTTTACCAGTGAGAGATAGATTATATATATAAAAAAAAAAGAAAATCACATTGTCAAAATTATATATATTTATTTCCATTGTGCACAGAGAAATAAGTATTTGATCCCCTACCAACCATTAAGAGTTCAGCCTCCTCCAGACCAGTTACACGCTCCAAATCAACTTGGTGCCTGCATTAAAGACAGCTGTCTTAAATGGTCACCTGTATAAAAGACTCCTGTCCACAGACTCAATTAATCAGTCTGACTCTAACCTCTACAACATGGACAAGACCAAAGAGCTTTCTAAGGATGTCAAGGACAAGATCATAGACCTGCACAAGGCTGGAATGGGCTACAAAATCATAAGTAAGAAGCTGGGTGAGAAGGAGACAATTGTTGGTGCAATAGTAAGAAAATGGAAGACATACAAAATGACTGTCAATCGACATCAATCTGGGGCTCCATTCAAAATCTCACCTCGTGGGGTATCCTTGATCCTGATGAAGGTGAGAGCTCAGCCGAAAACTACACGGGGGGAACTTGTTAATGATCTCAAGGCAGCTGGGACCACAGTCACCAAGAAAACCATTGGTAACACATTACGCCGTAATGGATTAAAATCCTGCAGTGCCCGCAAGGTCCCCCTGCTCAAGAAGGCACATGTACAGGCCCGTCTGAAGTTTGCAAATGAACATCTGGATGATTCTGAGAGTGATTGGGAGAAGGTGCTGTGGTCAGATGAGACTAAAATTGAGCTCTTTGGCATTAACTCAACTCGCCGTGTTTGGAGGAAGAGAAATGCTGCCTATGACCCAAAGAACACCGTCCCCACTGTCAAGCATGGAAGTGGAAACATTATGTTTTGGGGGTGTTTCTCTGCTAAGGGCACAGGACTACTTTACCGCATCAATGGGAGAATGGATGGAGCCATGTACCGTCAAATCCTGAGTGACAACCTCCTTCCCTCCACCAGGACATTAAAAATGGCTCGTGGCTGGGTCTTCCAGCACGACAATGACCCGAAACATACAGCCAAGGCAACAAAGGAGTGGCTCAAAAAGAAGCACATTAAGGGCATGGAGTGGCCTAGCCAGTCTCCAGACCTTAATCCCATCGAAAACTTATGGAGGGAGCTGAAGATCCGAGTTGCCAAGCGACAGCCTCAAAATCTTAACCCCTTAAGGACGCAGCCTAGTTTGGGCCTTAAGGCTCAGAGCCCATTTTTCAAATCTGACATATTTCACTTTATGTGGTAATAACGTCGGAATGCTTAAACCTATCCAAGCGATTCTGAGATTGTTTTCTCGTGACACTTTGGGCTTCATGTTCGTGGTAAAATTTGGTCGATATATTCAGTCTTTATTTGTGAAAAATTGCAAAATTTAGAGAAAATTTACAAAAAAATAGCATTTTTCAGAATTTAAATGCATCTGCTTGTAAAACAGACGGTTATACCACCCAAAATAGTTACTAGTTCACATTTCCCATATGTCTACTTTAGATTGGCATCGTTTTTTGAACATTATTTTATTTTTCTTGGACGTTACAAGGTTTAGAACATAAACAACAATTTCTCATATTCTTAAGAAAATTTCAAAAGCCTTTTTTTGAAGGTGCCAGTTCAGTTCTGAAGTGGATTTGAGGGGCCTATGTATTAGAAACCCCCATAAAACACCCCATTTTAAAAACTAGACCCCTCAAAGTATTCAAAACAGCATATAGAAAGTTTTTTTAACCCTTCAGGCATTTCACAGGAATTAAAGCAAAGTGGAAATGAAATTTGCAAATTTCATTTTTTCTGCTGAATTTCAATTTTATTCAATTTTTTTTAGTAACAGAGAAGGTTTTACCAGAGAAACACTACTAAATATGTATTGTCCAGATTCTGCAGTTTTTAGAAATGTCCCACATGTGTCTCTAGTGCGCTCGTGGACTAAAACACAAGCCCTAGAAGCAAAGAAGCACCTAGTGCATTTTGAGGCCTCTTTTTTATTAGAATATATTTTAGGCAGCATGCCAGGTTTGAAGAGGCGTTGAGGTATCAAAACAATGGAAACCCACCAGAAGTGACCCCATTTTGGAAATTACACCCCTCAAGGAATTCATTTATGGTTTTTGTTATCATTTTGACCGCACAGTTTTTTCACAGCACCTATTTGAATTGGGCTGTGAAATGAAAAAAATGATATTTTTTCCAATAAAATGTCATTTTTGATCAAATTTTCTTATTTTCACAGGGAACAACATACCCCATTTTGTTGCCCAATTTGTCCTTAGTGCGGCAATACCCCATTTGTGGTGATAAACTGCCGTTTGGGCCCATGGGAGGGCTCAGAAGGAAAGGAGCGCTATGTGTTTGTTGGAGTCCAGATTTTGCTGGATTGGTTTTCGGGTGCCATGTCGCATTTGCAGAGCCCCAGAGGTATCAAAGCAATGGAAACCCACCAGAAGTGACCCCATTTTGGAAACTACACCCCTCAAGGAATTCATTTATGGTTTTTGTTATCATTTTGACCGCACAGGTTTTTCACAGCACCTATTTGAATTGGGCTGTGAAATGAAAAAAATTATATTTTTTCCAATAAGATGTCATTTTTGATCAAAATTTCTTATTTTCACAAGGAACAACATACCCCATTTTGTTGCCCAATTTGTCCTTAGTGCGGCAATACCCCATTTGTGGTGATAAACTGCCGTTTGGGCCCATGGGAGGGCTCAGACGGAAAGGAGCGCTATGTGTTTGTTGGAGTCCAGATTTTGCTGGATTGGTTTTCGGGTGCCATGTTGCATTTGCAGAGCCCCAGAGGTATCAAAGCAATGGAAACCCACCAGAAGTGACCCCATTTTGGAAACTACACCCCTCAAGGAATTCATTTATGGTTTTTGTTATCATTTTGACCGCACAGTTTTTTCACAGCACCTATTTGAATTGGGCTGTGAAATGAAAAAAATGATATTTTTTCCAATAAGATGTCATTTTTGATCAAAATTTCTTATTTTCACAAGGAACAACATACCCCATTTTGTTGCCCAATTTGTCCTTAGTGCGGCAATACCCCACTTGTGGTGATAAACTGCCCTTTGGGCCCATGGGAGGGCTCAGAAGGAAAGGACCACCATTTGGCCTACTGGAGCTTTTCTGGTGCTAAGTCATGTGTGCAGAAGCCCCTGAGGTACCAGTACAGTTGAAACCCCCGAGAAGTGACCCCATTTTAAAAACTACACCCCTTAAGACATTCATCTAGAGGTGTAGTGAGCATTTTGACCCCACAGGTACTGTGTAAAAGATAATTCGCAGCAGATGGTGCAGTGTGAGATTTGCAATTTTATATATGTATATGCCATTTCAGTGTCCAATATAGTGTGCCCAGCATGCGCCACCGGAGATATACACCCCTTAAATTGTAATGTGGGTTCTCCTGGGTACGACAATACCCTACATGTGGCTGTTATCAGCTGCCTGGGCATACGGCAGGGCTCAGAAGGGAAAGATGAGGGGGGTAAGCTGTGCGGAGTGCATCACGGTAAATTAAAAATCAAGGGATGTATGATACATTTTAAAACAATCTTTTATACAGAGCCCTGGTTTTTCGGGACACGTGTCACATTGGTATATTGTGTTCTTCCTTATCCCCCTCTTATAGCAGACTCTGCACCTCTTTTGACTCTTTCCCTTTCCACCGGTTTGGGGACCTTCTCCTGGAAAGTGTTGCCCTGGTACGATGCGTGTGGCCTCGCTTCCAGAAGTACTGGGTGCCCCCCCTTCCTGGTCCCTAAAGATTAGATCTTGAAATTCCAGGAAAGTTCCCTTCTGGCCTGCACATCGACGTAGCACATACGCATTGTACAAAGCCATCTGTATGATGTGCCCGGCCAGCTTCTTATACCACACCGCATGGCGCTGTAGGGCTTCAGGACTTGATTTGACAAGTCCATCCCTCCCATGTACCTATTGTAGTCCAGGATGCAGTCTGGTTTGGGGGTGGCCTTTCCTTCATATATCCTAAACCTGTAGGTATACCCTGATGCACTCTCGCACAGCTTATACATCTTCACGCCATACCTTGCCCTCTTACCTGGCAGGTACTGGCGGAATTGAACCCTCCCTTTAAAATGTACCAGGGACTCATCAATAGAAAAACACTTCTCGGGGGTGTATGCTTGGGAAAACCGGGCACTGGAACGGTCTAATAGGGGTCTCCGTTTATACAAACGGTCAAAACTGGGGTCATCTCGGAGTGGGCACGGCTCATTATCAGTATAATGTAAGAAGCGAAGTATTGCCTCATTTATTTATTTTTTTAGGTTCCAGTTCATTTCTGAAGTTGCTTTGAGGGGCCCATATATTAGAAACCCCTATCAAACACCCCATTTTAGAAACTAGACCCCTCAAAGTATTCACAACAGCATTTAGAAAGTTTATGAACCCTTTAGGTGTTTCACAGAAATTTAGAGCAAAGTAGAGGTGAAATTTACTCTTTTTATACCATTTTTTTTATAACACAAAAGGATTTATCAGAGAAACGCAACTTAATACGTATTGCCCAGATTCTGCAGTTTAGAGAAATATCCCACATGTGGCCCTAGTGCGGTAATGGACTGAAGCACCGGACTCCGAAGCAAAGGAGCACCTAGCGGATTTTGAGCCCTCTTTTTTATTAGGCACCATGTCCGGTTTGAAGAGGTCTTGTGGTGCCAAAACATTGGAAACCCCCCAAAAGTGACCCCAATTTGGAAACTAGACCCCTTGAGGAATCCATTGTAGTTTTCTTGGGGTGCATGCGGCTTTTTGATCAGTTTTTATTCCATTTTTAGGTGGCGTGGTGACTAATAAACAGCAATTCTACTATTGTTTTTGTATACTTTTTTTTTTACAGCGTTCACCGTGCGCTATAAATGATATATTAACTTTATTCTGCGGGGCGATACGATTACGGCGATACCAGATGTTTATAGTTTTTTTTTATGTCTTATGGCGTTTGCACAATAAAATACGTTTTGTAAACAATCATTCACTTTTTGTGTTACCTTATTCTAAGAGCCAGAACTTTTTTATTTTTCAATCAATAAAGCCGTGCGAGGACTTATTTTTTGCGTAACGAACTGTATTTTCCATCAGTACCATTTTTAGGTACATGCGACTTTTTGATCTCTTTTTATTCCATTTTTTGGGAGGTGAAGTGACCAAACAATTGTGATTGTGGTACGGTTTATTAATATTTTTTTTTACGGCGTTCACCGTGCGGGATAAATAACAAAATAATTTTGTAGTTCAGGCCGTTACGGACGCGGCGATACCAATTATGTATAGTTTATTTGTTTGTTTATATATTTTTATTAATAATAAAGGACTGATAAGGAAAAAAGTGGGACTTTTACTTTTATTACTTTTAAAACTTTTATTTTCTTATTTTTACACAACTTTTTTTAACTTTTTTTTTACTTTATTACTTTGTCCCACTAGGGGACTTGAGGGCAGGAGGCCCTGATCGCTATTCTAATACACTGCACTACATGCGTAGTGCAGTGTATTAGAACTGTCAGCTACTCACTGACAGCAAGCATAGTGGGTCCTGACGTTGTCAGGACCCACTAGGCTTCCGTCTATGGCATAGCCGGACGCCATTGTTTGGTGTCCGGTTGCCATAGTCACCATCGCCGGGCGCTATCGCGTAGCAGGCCGGCGATGGCAGCTTAACCCCTAAAAAGCCGCGATCTCTATAGAACGCGGCTTTTAAGGGGTTAATCAGCGGGGACACAGCGATCGGTCCCCGCTGTAGGAGCTGTGACAGCTGCTGAACAAGACAGCAGCGTCACAGCTCCTGTATGTGTCGGGAGGACGGCCGAAACGGCCGTTACTCCCGTGACGTACTATTACGGCATGGAGCGCGAACGATACAGCTGCCATGACGTAATAGTACGTCAAGGAGCGGGAAGGGGTTAATGATTTACAGATGATCTGCAAAGAGGAGTGGGCCAAAATTCCATCTAACATGTGTGCAAACCTCATCATCAACTACAAAAACCGTCTGACTGCTGTGCTTACCAACAAGGGTTTTTGCCACCAAGTATTAAGTCTTGTTTGCCAAAGGGATCAAATACTTATTTCTCTGTGCACAATGCAAATAAATATATATAATTTTGAGAATGTGATTTTCAGTTTTTTTTTTTTATATAATCTATCTCTCACTGGTAAAATTAACCTATCCTAAAAATTCTAGACTGTTCATGTCTTTGACAGTGGGCAAACTTACAAAATCAGCAAGGGATCAAATACTTATTTCCTTCACTGTATATATATATACAATGTCCCTTCAAATTGTTCTAACATGTCATCTTAACAAAAGATACAGATTTTTTGCCACTTGAATACTGTCATAGATCTTCTTGTATTTAAAAGAGGAAATGTCATTGGCACTGAAAGCACTTTGTAGGTTTGACTCGTGTGGCCTGGTTGCTTTCTACAATGCCTAGTGGGAAGCACCATATGATCCAAAGAGCTTTAAACTATTTGGTCATAGGACAAGGCCAGTATAGGATGAGTAGATCTGAGAGTGCAGGGTTTAGATTATTAGTAGTAAAATGGTCCATGACGATAGCATATTGGTTTCTGTGCGTATGAGAAAAAACGTCTTGGGTTTAGGGCCAATATAGTTAGGTAGTGAAGAGGATTTCATATTTTAAATATTTTAAAGTAGAACAATCACAGGTCCTATAGGGGTATGCACTAAATTTTTCCAGACTACTGAATTAATTTGCAAAATTAAAGGGATTTTCCGGGTTTATAAACAAATACAGAAAAGTACCTATATTTGTCTGGATGCTCGCCAGGTGATGCCAACATAGCCCAGAAGCAGTTATTTAACATTTTTATTACCTTGCCCAGCTCTGTATAGCATCTTTGTTTCGATGGTGCCATAGCTTTCTGTGGAGGCGGGATTACCATGTAAAGGACTACAGTTCCCATGATTCCTCGCTCCCCTCTCAGACATTGCCGCTGCCCCTCTTTTACAATGTGTATGGTAGTTCTGGAATTACTCATTGTCTGCTACTGAGACACAGCTCTGCACTGCATGTGAAATGATCCTCTAGGGACAGGGAGGGGGGGGGAGAGCAGGGAGCAGTAGGGATTAGAGGCATGTGATGTGTGACTATTTTTTCCAGCAAAACTATGAGGTCTGGGACAGAGCCCCCGACGTAGATGTGAACAGAGCCTTATATAAATAAAAGAGAATGTGCCGTAATGAGGTTTTCATGGACATGCCTGTAACACGGCACATTACACCCTGACATTTTGTAACTGAAAGATCGTTTAACTGTTAATTATTAATTCAACTAGAAACCACCTGCCTTCCAATCATTTATGGTCAAACGTAAATTACTAACTAAATAAAAAACACCCAGGGTCTCAGAACTATACAATAATGAAAGAATAATGATTGAACTTGTAATAATTCACAGTATAGTTACATCAGGTATAATTAATGGTTTTACTCTTTTTCATTTCTAGAAATCTTTGGAATTGTTTAATTAAAGCCATATGCACCTATCCCTGTTATAGATTTGTGTGATCCACATCCGTAATACGGTGCCCACGGCCTGCATATTGCCTTCAGATTTTCTTTCTCATGGTTTCCGTGTGACTCAACAAGAAAGAAATTGTGGCATTCTCCATTGTATGCCTTATTACAGAGCTATTCCCCTAGAGGCATTCATTGACACTATACGGCGGCATACGAAGTGCCATGGATCTGTAATAATTTCCCGTAGGAAATTGTGTGTGCCACTGTACAAGGTCTATGTGCGTGACCCCTAATAAATTTAATTTTTTTTATTTTTTATAACTTCTCTTAATATGAATATGAGTTTAATCTACCTGTGCGGCCAATGTCCCACCGGTGCATTTTCCAGAGTGACTTGTGCTGTGCTGCGTCGTAACGGGTCAGATGAATTTCAGCAGATTATTCAGGGTGTCTTCACATTCTGCAGATTGCGACTGAAAATCAGTTCCATTTATCTGAATGGGGTTGGTTCTGCAGCAGGTGCCTGGATTCTGCGTGTTTCATTTAGATGAATGAACTGATTTTCAGTCGCAGAAATTTCTGCAACAAAATCTCGACAAAAGTTGTGTGAAAAGTGTGTCAATTTATGCTGCGTACTCTGAACGGAGATGCTGGATGTTTAGGCCATAGACTTGGATGGGGAGTATAAATTCTGCCCTCAAAAATATGCAAGTTGATGCAGCATTTACAGCGATTCTGCTGCGATTCTGCAGTTAAAACTGCAATAACTTTGTACCTACATATAACATTTTCTAGAATCAATGTGTATACTAAATCCGGAGGTAAAACCGCTGCGGAAAATCTGCAAAGGTTTCCACACTTATATGCGCAGCAAAAATACACTATTTGCTGCAGATTTCTGTGCCTGATTTACCTGCGGATTTATGAGATTCCGCTGCAGATTTTTTGTTGCGGAATTTCTGCAGCGTATTTGTCCCGTGGGAACATGCTCTAACAGATGCATACAATCAAGCATACAACTGCAATTTCTATTGACAAACATTAGTTGTATACCAGCATGTGTATACATAGCTGACTATTCTATTGTTTCCGCTAAAAAAAGCACGGAAACCTTACGGAACGGATACAAACGGAAACCATGTGCAATGGAAGCATCACCATTGAAATCAATAGTAATGCGAACGGAAACTATGGTTTCCATTTGTCTTTCCGTTCATGGGTTCCTCCGACGGAAAATTCAGACGGAACCCATAAACGGAACCCGACACTGATGTGAACGAGGCCTAAGTTATAACATGCACAAGTTATAAGAGAAATGGTGTATGAACTTGAATAAACCAAAGCTAAAGCAGAAGGCTATCGATGAATAATGGAAGCTGTGATGGCTTACTCATGCAGAAGACAGGTCTCTCTAGAGCAGGTCTCATTTGCTTGTATGAAGAAAACAGCTTTCTAAAAAGAAGACAAAGAACACAGTCTGGTGAGGAGAAAAATGTATTAGTTAATAAGAAATAGTTCAGAGAAGCAAAAGTTGGAAAGTTCAACACCGAAGTAGATGAACTTACTAAAAATCCTAAATACACATTGAATTACAAGACTTGTGGTGTGTTGCTCTTTAAGTGTGAACAGTGCCTAAAACACATTCTAAATTTAGTTTTTGCCATTTAAATTCAGGCGCATTTACTGACAAATACAAGAAAAAGTAAGTGAACCCTTCGAAATTACCTGAATTTCTGCATTGACTACTAATAAAATGTGGTTTAAGTGGTATCTAAGTCCCAATTATAGACAAGCACAATCCAACTAAACTAATAACTCACAAACAGTTGTACTGTTCGTGTGTTTTATTGAGCACATTGAGTAAACATCCACAGTGCGGGGATAAAAGTAAGTGAACCCTTGAATTTATAAACCCGTAGATCCCACTTCAGCAGCAATCATCTCCACCAAATGTTTCCTGCAGCTGAAAATAAGATTTGCACAACATTGAGGAGGAATTTTGGACAAATCCTCCCTGCAAATGTGTTTTAATTCATCAATATTTCTGGGATGCCCTGTGTGCGCAGCCCTCTTCAGTGCATGCCACAGGATCTGGATAAGGTTAAGGGCAGGACTCTGACTTGGCCATTTCAAAACACCAATCTCCTTTTTAAAGCATTCTTTACTTAATTTACTTGTATTCTTTGGGTCAATGTCTTGTTGCAGCTTGAGGTCATAGACTGCTCCCCCTACATTCTCCTGTAAACCCAACAAGGGTTGAAACGTTGTCGTTTTTACTGCTTGGTGAATAAAGACCAACACTTTTTTGGATATCTGAGTGCTGCAGCTTTTCTTCAAATCTATAATGTGTCCAGGCACTGATGCAGCAAGCAGCTCCACACAATATTGCTCCCTCCACCATGCTTCGCAGTTGGGATAAGGTCTAAGGGTATGTGCACACACAAAATTAAAAACGTCTGAAAATACGGAGCTGATTTTCAGCCGTTTTTTTTAGCAACTTGCGTTTTTCGCTGCGTTTTTTACGGACGTTTTTGAGCTGAGTCAATGAAAAACGGCTCCAAAAACGGCTCAAGAAGTGACATGCACTTCTTTTTCACAGGCAGTTTTTTACGCGGCCGTTTTGAAAAACAGCCACGTAAAAAAAGCCTCGTCGGTACAGACAGGTATTTCCCGTTGAAATCAATAGGCAGATGTTCGTACGCGTTCTGCTTCCGATTCTTCAGCCGTTTTTCGGGAGGTTTACGACCCGAAAAACGGCTGAAAAGACTACGTGTGCACACGCCCTTAGGCCTCATGCACACAACCGTAAAAACTCCCGTTCTTACGGGTCGTAATTACGACCCGTAACAACGGGCTCATAGACTTCTATTGGCCACGGGTACCTTCCCGTTTTCTTACGGGAAGGTGCCCGTGCCGTTGAAAAAGATAGAACATGTCCTATTTCAGGCCGTAATAACGGCACGGGCAGCCCATAGAAGTCTATGGAGCTCCCGTAATGACGGGTGGCTACGTGTGTGCACCCGTCATTACGGCAGCGTTGCTAGGCGACGTCAGTAAATAGTCACTGTCCAGGGTGCTGAAAGAGTTAACTGATCGGCAGTAACTCTTTCAGCACCCTGGACAGTGAATTCCGATCACAATATAGAGCAACCTGTAAAAAAAAAGAAAAGACGTTCATACTTACCGAGAACTTCCTGCTTCTTCCTCCAGTCCGGCCTCCCGGCCGTTGCCTTGGTGACGCGTCCCTCTAGACATTCGGCCCGACATCCCTGGATGAAGTTTCAGCCCATGCTGCAGCCAATCACAGGCCAATCACATGCTGCAGCGGTCACATGGACTGCCGCGTCATCCAGGGATGTCGGGCTGGATGTCAAGAGAGGGACGCGTCACCAAGGCAACGGCCGGGTAAGTATGAATTTCTATTACTTTTACCTCAAAGGGCTGCCCCTTCTCTCTATCCTGCACTGATAGAGGGAAGGGGCTGACGATTAGTGCAGTGCAATTTTGCAGAGAATACGTGCCCGTAAATACGGGTGGAATACGGGTGACACCAGGCCCGTATTTACAGGCACGGGTACGTAAATACTGGTGCAAAACGTGTCGAATACCTGAGACACCGGACCCGTATTTACGCCAGTATTTACGGGAGGGAAAAAATACGGTCGTGTGCATGAGGCCTTAGTGTTGGTGCGCAGTGTTTCTTTTTCCTCTAAAAATAGCATTGTGCATTTGTGTTAAAAAGTTCCACTTTCGTCTCATTTGGCCACTTGTGCTCTTGCAAGTATTTTAACAGGACCCCCACTCTTAGGGATAATAGCAGCAGTCATGAGTTTTCTCTATTTGTACACCTAGTTTTTTAGCAATGTATCCATTTCCAGCTTCATGCTGATATGACAGCGTCCTCGGCTTCTGCCTCCCCCTTCCACTGACGTATGCTTATTGATCCCTGGCATCTTCTGACTCCTGGCCAACACCCCACCTCTCCCCCGGTCCATGTTTTTTGTGTCCCTCCCCACCGGTGCAAACCTTATGCTCCTCTGTTGGCCACTATTGCGTGCCGACTCTCCCTTTCTTTAAGGGCCAGCACGCCAAATCACCCAGCTTTTCTGGGTACCCTCCCCTATTTCTCATTGCATGAGCAATTAGGTTCCATAATTGAGCTTGCTAGTTCTTCTCTCTTTGTTATTGTATCATCTGTTGCCAACCTTTCTTGACCTTGTCCTGTCTGCTGCTGCCTGCCTTTTGCTTGAGTACCGTGATGACCGTCTGTCGTCTGCCCTTTTGGACTCTGCACATTGTCTTCTGTAATTATATCTTGCCTATCCACATCAGCCATTGCCAACGAAAACTTCTATGGAGTAGCGACCTCGGGTTTCTAGTGGCCAAGTCCACATCACTGTACAGGGG
Source organism: Rhinoderma darwinii (assembly GCF_050947455.1). Classification (NCBI taxonomy): domain Eukaryota; kingdom Metazoa; phylum Chordata; class Amphibia; order Anura; family Rhinodermatidae; genus Rhinoderma; species Rhinoderma darwinii. The sequence continues at coordinate 49,938,845 of NC_134693.1, forward strand.
TTTAAAGATGAATTCCTAGCAATCCCTTAGACTTCACTCCCTAGTTTAGCCCCATGGCAAATCCATTGGTAACACAGAGGATTCACGCCATCCTGTTGACTCTGGGACAGTAACCAATCTCTACGGGTCCCGTAATAAATGCATCTCTATAACACGTCTTTTGAGGTCCTAATAGTTGTTTGCCTTGACTGAAAGTTGTTTGCCTTGAGGCATGGTTCATACTAACCAATCTTTCTTTAGAAGAACAGATTTGTCAGTAGCCTGGCATTGTGTGCCATTTTTTAATAGGCAAAGCACCTGTGAAACCCACACTTCAAATGTATTCCCCTTATTGAAACACCCTTTGCCAATTAGCTCTTGGGGAAGTCATTAACACAGAAGTTCATCAACATTTTCTCCCCGCACTGTGGATGTTTACTCAATATTCACAACAAAAGACATGAACAGTAGTTTCTGTCTTATGGTTTAGTTAGATGGTGTTTGTCTATAATTATGACTTAGACAACAATCAGACCATAGTTTATTGTATCAGATTGCATTTGTACATGCAGCAAAAAAGGACTAAAGTTGTAAGATTTATTTATTTTTACCTTTGTGATGCACAAATCCTTGTTTATTAGGCTGGGTACACAAGTTGCAAACGTTCTCCACTCTGGATTTTTCTGCAAAGCTGCGTTAAAGTCAGCATGTGTTACATGTGCAACAAATTCCCGCCAAAATTAACATTCTGAACATTTGAAAATCCACTTCATGATCTGAATGAATTTTTACCGCTAAGTGACTTTTAATTTTACTGCATTTACTACAATTTACGCCAGTCACTGGCATAAATTATTGTGGGAAAACTACGGCAGCTCCTGTGTAAGGATTTGGAACAGATATCAGAAATCAGGGGGAGAGAAGGATTTACATAAGATGAAATATGCTCATGAAAAATCTCTTTCCTGTAGAAGTACAGGCATAAAAAAAAGTGGATAACACACGTCAGATGCAGCACACAAGAGAATGGCGACAGCACACTGCGAACACCAATGTCACCTAAGCCGCTAAATATAAATAAATATGCATTAGATGAGTTACAAAGGAGGAATATCTGTGTCACACAAACAAGCTATGATCTGAAGAAGCCAAATGTAGCCAAATCTGAAGGAGCCAAATGCAGCCAAATCTGAAGAAGCCAAATGCAGCCAAATCTGAAGAAGCCAAATGTAGCCAAATCTGAAGAAGCCAAATGTAGCCAAATCTGAAGAAGCCAAATTGTTACTCATTAGACTAGGTTCACACACGGCATGAAAATGACTAGTGGAACCGGCCTAAAAGTCTGTTTCAAAATCTGCATTAAAATGTATTTCATTGTTGATTTTGGTGCGAAATTTAGTCACAGATTTTTATTCCTTGCTTTGCAATGAGTGAAATCTGGTGTGAAAATCCACAACAGACAGGGCATAATGCGGATTTGAAAATCTGCAACATGCCTACAATCCGCAGCATATTTTGGGCATGCCCACACGTGGCGGATTTCCTCCGCAACTGTCCGCATCAATGCCGCACAGAATCTGCGTTGCAGATTCTGCGGCGGATCTGCCCAAAATGTGCAGTAAATTGATGCAGACTAGCTGCTGCGGATTGCGGGAAAAGTGCTTCCCTTCTCTCTATCAGTGCAGGATAGAGAGAAGGGACAGCACTTTCCCTAGTGAAAGTAAACGAATTTCATACTTACCGGCCGTTGTCTTGGTGACGCGTCCCTCTTTCGGCATCCAGCCCGACCTCCCTGGATGACGCGGCAGTCCATGTGACCGCTGCAGCCTGTGATTGGCTGCAGCCGTCACTTAGACTGAAACGTCATCCTGGGAAGCCGGACTGGAGACAGAAGCAGGGAGTTCTCGGTAAGTATGAACTTCTATTTTTTTGACAGGTTGCTGTATATTGGGATCGGTAGTCACTGTCCAGGGTGCAGAAACAGTTACTGCCGATCGCTTAACTCTTTCAGCACCCTGGACAGTGACTATTTACTGACGTCTCCTAGCAACGCTCCCGTAATTACGGGAGCCCCATTGACTTCCTCAGTCTGGCTGTAGACCTAGAAATACATAAGTCCAGCCAGAATGAAGAAATGTCATGTGAAAAAAGCAAGACGCATCCGCAGCACACATAACATGTGCATGACATCTGCGGACTTCATTGCGGAAATTAGAATCTCCATTGAAGTCAATGGAGAAATTCCGCCATGAGTCCGCAACCAGTCCGCCACAACTCCGCAACAGCCATTGCGTGCTGCGGACACCAAATTCCGCTCCGCAGCCTATGCTCCACAGCGGAATTTTCTGCCTCGTCTAAACGAAGCCTACTAAAAAGAAGTGGAAGGCAATGGAGAAACGGCTCCGCTGCGGATTAACGCTGCGGAGTGTCCGCAGCGGAATTCAAGAGCAATTCCGCCACGTGTGGCTTTGCCCTTACTCTGTAAGTGAATGGAGTTTGTTAAAACCCCGTTCACTAACATTGTACTGATACGTGATGTGTGAACATGGCCTAAGGGTATATTCACTTGTTTAAGAAATGTGTGCAACTGTTCCATTCATCTGAATGGGGTTTGCAGAAATCCATGCACATGTTGCAGAAACAACCAAATTCAGATGTGTGGTATTAATTTTTCAGTCGCAGAAATTTCTGCAACAAATCTGCCGCATGTGAATACAAACCTTATTGTGAAAGCCATCCTCAGGAAACATAACATGCCTTCCACCTCAGCCTACAAACATTATTTAATAAGAGATTCTTCCAAGGAGAAGTGGGAAATTAAAATGATGTGCCAGCTGAATTTAATATAGTAGAAATGTTATATTTCTACATCCTACATCCCCATATTGCATTATACTGTATGTGTGTTTTTAACCGTGGCTTCTTTTCTCTTAGAAATTTCCATTATTATAAAAAATACCCCGGTCAATTTCTGAACATTACAACAGGCAGAACAAACTCATATTATCGAGATAATGATTTGTAGACAGTGACTAATTGCCATTGGCAGAAAACGCAGAAGTTGTAAATAAATTTATGTTAAAATTATAATCATTTAGCACATTATACTAGAGCCCCGACTGATGTGCATTCCTGTATCCAAATTATCAATGCAAATGCCGCTCAGGTGTTTCCCATACTGTATTATTGCTTATAGCAAAAAACGAATAAAAGATGACAACCTGAAATAGTATATAAACACAAGGTCACAAAC